>NC_053028.1:459489774-459730928 GCF_003073215.2 Triticum urartu
ATCTCTAAGAGATTTGCTATAAACAACGAAGTAGACCACAACAAACATACCAATGTAAGGGCAAAAGACATGATTCATAAGACGCATAAAAGTACCCGGTGCTTCCGATAGACCCATAGGCATAAGTAACCACTCATACAAGCCAAACTTGGTTTTGAAAGCGGTTTTCCATTGATCACCCTCTTGTATGCGGATTTGATAGTAACCACTCTTAAGATCAATTTCGGAAAAGATAGTGGCACCACTAAGTTCATCAAGCATATCATCAAGGCGTGGAATGGAATACCTATAATGAACGGTGATAGCATTGATAGGTCTACAATCGGAGCACATGTGAAAGCTACCGTCTCGTTTTGGCACAAGAATGATCGGGACGGCACAAGGGCTCAAACTTTCACACACATGTCCATGGTCTATGAGATGCTTTACTTGCCTTTGTATTTCTTTGGTTTCTTCGGGGTTGACTCGGTAGGGGGCTTTGTTCGGAAGAGGTGCTCCGGGGATGAGGTCGATGTGGTGCTCGATGCCTCGTAGTGGAGGTAGTCCCAGAGGTAGCTCGTTGGGGAAAACATCGTGAAATTCCTGCAAAAGAGAAGACAACACTAGAGGAAGAGTGTTAGGGGTTTTAGTTTGTGGTTCATTGTCCTTGCACAAAAGGACATAGTGTAGGACACTAGATGCGTTCTCACACACTCCTCTTATCTCACTTTTGGTGGAAAATAGGACTAAGTACTTCTTTCGCTCATCGTGGAGGTGCTTGATTTGGGCTTGTGGCGCTCACTCTCTTTTTGGTGGCTCGCTCTCTCACTATTATCTCCACGATGGGTGGCTTTCTTGTCGGCGACAACTTGGCTTGGAGACATGGGATGAAGGACGTACTCCTTGCCCTTCATCTTGAAGATGTAGTGGTTCGTTCGACCGTTGTGGATTACTCGTCTATCAAATTGCCATGGGCGTCCAAGGAGAAGGTGGCAAACGGTCATTGGAACGACATCGCACTCTAAGGTGTGTTCGTAGGCGCCAATTTTGAAGGAGACTTGTACTTGATGCTAGACTTGGATAGTGCCAGAGTCGCTAAGCCATTGCACTTTGTATGGATGTGGGTGCTTCGTCTTGGGCAATTGGAGCTTGGAGCAAAGTTCTTCACTTGCAAGATTATGACAACTCCCTCCATCGATGATGACCTTGACGGAGCGTCAATTGATGCCAGCCTTGGTGTGGAATATGTGGCATCTTTGGTCTTCTTCTTGGTGATGTTGGAGAGTCAAGACCTTGGAGACAACAAGAGCGGGACTTGAATCTTCATCGCAAAAGACTTGTTCCTTTTCATCGTTCACTTGCCGGTGCATAGCGACTTGCTGATGGCGTCCATTTCTCCTTCACTCATTGAGTCATAAGTGCCATTGTCATTGAGGATCATGGTCCTCTTGTTGGTGCACTCATAGGACTTGTGGCCTCGGCCTCCGCATGTGAAGCATTTGAAGGAACTTGTCTTGACGGTCTCATCGGTGGGGGTTGATGATGATGAAGCTCTCGGCTTGAAGTTGCTTGTAGTAGGAGGATGACTTGGAGTTGATGAAGCTTTCTTGGAACTCGACTTGTCGACGTTGCTTGTAGAAGGCTTGGTAGACGGTGTTGGAGTCGTTGAAGCTTGGGTGTTGGAGAAGCCGTATGACTTGGACGAGAACTTGGCATACTTGTAATCATCTTACACTTGACGTTCCGCTTTGGTAGCTTGATGCACTAGCTCGATGAGGTTCGAGTATGGTTGGAAGTCGGCGATCTTCTTGATAGGATGGTTGAGTCCATTCAAGAAACGTGCCATTGTTTGTTCATCATCTTCCGTGATGTTGGCTCTTATCATGGCAATCTCCATCTCCTTGTAGTACTCTTCAACGCTCTTGGTTCTTGCTTGAGTAGTTGGAGTTTCTTGAAGAGGTCGCGGTTGTAGTAGGTAGGCAAAAATCGTGCTCTCATGACATCCTTCATTTGTGCCCAAGTAGTGATGGGTGGTTCACCTCTTGCCTCACGGCGCTCGATAACTTGTTCCCACCAAATGAGGACATAGTCTTGGAACTCTAGGGATGCCATTACGATCTTCTTCTCTTCTTCAAAGTTGTGCAAACGGAAGATTTTGTCGACCTTCAATGCCCATGAAAGATACTCTTCGGGATCGTTGCTTCTGTTGAACTTGGGCATGGTGAACTTGAGCTTGCCGTAGCGTTGCTCTTCATTGTGTTGGGGTCGGGGATGGTGATGCCCATGTTGTTGACGATTGTCAAGCTCGTGTTGCTCTTGGAGAGGAGGGTTGTGAACCTCATGTTGCTCTTGTTGTGGATGAATTCCATTGTCTTCATGCTCTTGATGAACTTGATGTTCTTGGCGAGCTTGTGGAGGGGCTTGTTGATCTCGAGAGGAACTTGAGGAACTTGACGGTGCACGCGAGTGGAATCTTCTTTCTTGAATTTCTTCTCGAACTGCTTCTTCTTGTTCACAAGCTTGTCGGCCTCGGTTGGCTACGGCTCGAGTAGAATCTCGGAGGTCTTGTTGCGCCGCAAGTGCTTGAGTTTCCCGGAGTTGTTATTCTTGGCGTTGTGCCTCGGCATCTTGTGCATCTTGGTGTAGACGTGCTCGCTCTTCCTCTTCATGTTGGTGTTGTCTATGCCGTTCTCGTGCTAGTGCAAAAGCCTCTTGGGTTTGACGTTGTCGGCGCTCTTGAGAGTCCGTGTCGTGTAGAGCATTGAGGCTTGCTTGACGATCGTTGTGCGCGGCATGGCAGAGAGTGTTCTATGTCGGTGTACTTGAGCCGGAGAGGGTGAAGTCGGAGTGTCGGCTTGAACGGCTCCTTCTTGAAGAGGACGAAGTGGAAGAAGAGCGGTTGAGCAACAAAGCGCGAATCTCATCCATCCTTGCGTCATTCTCTTGCTTGTGATCGTCGAGCTTGTGGTCGAAGTAGTCCCTTGTACATTGCTCGGAGAGTCGCAAGTCGTCGATGCGTTCATTCATTGCTTGTTGCTCTTGATGCAAAGCACGTTGTGCACCAAAGAGGTGGCTCTTGGTGACGTAGGAGTTCATGTCGTCGTCGTGCTCAATGAAGAGTGGGTTGGTAGAAGTACTTGGCCTATCCATCATTCCAAGAAAAATGTGAGTGGTAGAAAGAGAAGAACGAATACCAAATGTACCTTGACCGAAGTTGAAACTGGATCGATGATCACTCCAATGTAGGACAAGGAAATAGCACAATTGGTACTAGTTTTTGTCGGTTTCTCACACCTACAAAAGTAAAAGCTTATGGTGGAGCTTGGTTAGGATGGTGGCACAAAATTTGATGCAATTGTAAGTGAGCTTCAATAATGTTGGAAAAGATTCGCAAGATTGCAATGCAACAAGTAGACCAACCAATATAAGGTACACAGAAATAGACACACAAAAAGATAAGTGGGGTCGTGCAACCAAGGGTGAGCCAAAATGTGGAATCCACAAAAATGCTCGTGCTGCACAACACTAGAGATACGTAGCATGATTGCACAATAGGCGGATACAATAACTTGTGCACAACCTACTTAGCAAAAATGCAACGACTTCTATCCCAAGTATTCCCTATGCAAGGTGTTTCTATGCGATGATCCAAGATGATCGAGTATGACAATCTTAATGTTGTATGATGCTATGGTTCTTGCTTAAAAGCTCTTTGCTTATCTTTCCCTTTTGCTTAAAAGCTTGTTTGTCTCTTTGTTATTTGAGCTCTTTTCTCATGCAATGCTTGACGAACCAAGATAGCAATTGTGTATGCGACGACAACTTTGTGACACAAGAGATGATACCAAGATATGCAACAATGATGTATGTATGCTATGGGAAGTATGATCACTAATGTGCACAAGTCTCGTTGCTGGCAGTACTCAATGGCTAGTCTCGATGGGTAAGCAATGCAAAGGAGTAAGGCTATGATGGCTATCGATGTAATGGCAAGAATGATGTATCATGATACCAAGACGAGGTTACCGTTCTTTCTTACGGTATGGTGTCAAAATGGTGGCACAAAAACCAAGATGTAGTCGAGGTGGTAGTTGTTGATGATGCATCCATGGCGAAGATGAGCAGCGGTGATATTGATGTCGAACCGTACCTAAATAGCCGAAACACAAGTAGGACACAGTACCGCAACTCAAATTCTCAAAGCAAAATTGGACCAAAATTGTCGGAGTTGGAGTTGGTAAGCGCTGGTATTGTATGTGGTATATGGTGGTACTATGCGGAAGTGGTGGAGGTATGCGGAAGTATATGTGGGCACCAGAACAAAATTTGGCAAAAAATGGACGGAAAACGGGCAGTGGAGAGGAAGTGGTGCTGCCAAGGGCCGGACATCTGGGGTCGTGGCCGGATGTCCGGTCTTGTCGAGCTGGATGTCCGGGCTCTGGATCCGTGGATGGATTCAAAGATCTTTGTGAGGAGAGGTCAAATCTGGGCAAAATTTGGAGAAATTTGTGGATGGAAATTGGGGAAAAGTGGATGGAAAGCTAGATCTACCTGCAACACACGAAATCCACGGATGAAATCCAACAAAACATCATCACACCAACAAATCACAAAAAAATTTGGGGCTATTTTTGTGGGGAATTTTCGAATTTAGGACGAAATCAACAAAATTAGGCTAGAAAACACAATGGGGGGCTCCGAAATCGTGATCAACGTGGCTCTTGATATCAAGATGATGTACGGTGGAACCCTAATCGGCTGGTCTTTCACGAAAGTAGCGGATCCCATGAAGAACACGAGGAACACGAGGGGGAAAAGAGGGAAAACACAAGAGGAAACACCAAACCAACACGAATAAGTCACACATGTGCTAGATCCTCGAGTACATAAGGAAAGATACATGATCCACAGACAACTAAGGATGATATAAGGGTTGCCAGTCTTCTCCGTGAGGAGGTCTTGAGTTCTTCCCTAAAAGGGGTCTTGAATCCGCTTGGGGGATCTTCTCCAGTGGAGGCTCGAATCTCCGAGGAGAAGGTATCCAAGTGGATGAGCAAAGATCTCACACAAAATATGAGCTAATCCTTTGCTAACCCTAGAAAGTTGGATGAGGTGGAGTATTTATAGTCTAAGGGGGAGAAGGGGTGCAAGGGCCCCGGCCCTTCACTGTGCGCAGACAGGGGAGGCCGGACGTCCGGGTGTCGGGCCGGATGTCCGGGCTTTCACGCGAGGCCAGATGTCCGGGCTGGGGACCCGTCTTGGCTCAGGCGTGGCCGGCATAAAGCTGTAGGCGGCGTTGTGCTCCAGCTGAGCGGAGTCCAGGCGACGCTGCATGGCGGCGAGCGTCTCGGTGAGGTCCAGCAGGCGCTGGCAGTCCTCCTTGAGCCAGGTCCGGGCCTCGGCGACGTTGGAGGCATCGACGTCGATGCCGATGGGGACGCGAAGGCTGGGCAAGACGGCCCGTTCCGCTGCGGCCTTGGCCGCGGTGGCCTTCCTTGCCACGATGGACGAGGAAGAGGCGCTAGTGTCGGTGACGAAGACCTCCACGTAGAGGTCCATTGCCCCGGCGGGAGCGTTGCCGTCGAGGGAAAGAGGGGAGCCGGAAAAGTCAAGTACCTCGCTGGTGTACTCGTCGGTCGCAGGAGCATCGGAGACGCGTAGCGCAGCGAAGGAGGCAGTGATTGCATCGATGATCTCGTCCGCCAGCGTGACGGGCTCATCGGAGTCGGAGAGGGGCCCTGTCTGAAGCATGCTCCCGGCCAAGACCTCAAGCAGCCCCGCGGTGGGCGCCAACTATCGTGGTGGGCGCACGGCAAATGCCAAGGGATGGGTAAAGATAGGAGGAGGCTTGAGGGCACTGGTGTGCTCCAGAGGCGGGGGTGGCATGAGCGAGCGCGGGACGCAAGACATACCCAGGTTCGGGGATCTCCGGAGAGATAATACCCCTAGTCATGCCGAGTGTGGCTGGTGTGTATCAGTACAGAGTTACTCCTTGATCTGTGTTTGGGAAGAAGGAAGGCTGGCCAAGGCTTAGGCTGCTCCCCCTCGGTATGTGTGTGTTCTACTGGTCAGTTTCTTCACCCCGTGCATGGAGGCCTCCTGGGGGGTTTTATAGGTCAACCCCCCATGGACACAATGGTAATGTTACAAGGCCGTGGGGCCGGGTTGTCATTGTCCGGGAAGCCGGCGCTGGGACCCGTTAGGGGTCCGGGCTCGCCGGGTTCTCCGGGCGCGGGGCCCACCGGGTACGGGGCACTGTTGGCCGTATTGTCGATCGTCAGGGAGTGGCCGGGTTGAGTCAGCTACAGTGGCGCTCCGTCAGGTTGCCACTTGCTAGCATCATTGGTGACGGTGGTTGCACTGTTGCCATGCCGGCCCTGGTCAGCGGGTAGGTGGGGCACTGTTGCCATGCCCCGGCTGACCAGAGGCATGGGCGGGGCACTGTTGCCTCGGTCACTAGCAGGAGGAGACTCATCCCATCATACGGCTGGGATGGGACAGGAGCTGACCCATGGCCGGGTTGAGGAATGCACCAAGGGTGGAGCTGGCTTGTTGGCGAAGTCTTGACGTGCCGGGTTCGGCCGTCTTGAGATGGTTGTTGGGGCCGAGTCGAGGAGTCTGGCTGGGTTGCGGAGTTCGGCCGGGTCGAGGGGCTTGGCCGAGTCGAGTGACCCGACCAAGCGTGAGCCGGCTCGAGGGGCGTTGCTGGCCTCGTTGCTTTCGGAAAAGGATCCGGGTTCCGTTGCCTGCCTAGGGTTCATCCCCCGACAGGTTTAGCTAATATTCGAGTGTGTTTCATGAATGGATCACTGTTTGAGCATGATGGGCTAGGGATAACTTGTTTTAGCATTGATATTTTGAAAGATATGGTTGCTTGTTGATATGCTTGAGTATCTAAATTATTGTGTCAAAACTAGACTATTGCTTTGAATCACATAAAAGTCCAAATGTCCATACTATAAAGAAAAGAATATGATATGACATGATGAACATCACTCCACATAAAAAATTCTATTTTTATCACTTACCTACTCGAGGACGAGAAGGAGTTAAGCTTGGGATGCTAATACATCTCCAACGTATCTATAATTTTTGATTGTTCCATGTTGTTTTATTATCAATCTTGGATGTTTTATAATCATTTTATATCATTGTTTGGTACTAACATATTGACATAGTGCCAAGTGCCAGTTGTTGTTTTTCCCATGTTTTTTACATTGCAGAAAATCAATATCAAATGGAGTCCAAATACCACGAAACTTTACGGAGATTTTATATGGACCAGATGGAAGATATTGGGCCCTGGTTGCACCTAGGGGGAGTCCCAAGGAGGGGACAACCCACCAGGGCATGCCAGGAGGCCCAGGCGTGCCCTGGTGGGTTGTGCCCACCTCGGGTGCCCCCCGGACCGCCTCTTTGCTCTATAAATACACCAATATTACCAAAACCCTAGGGGAGTGGACAAAATATTCATCCAGCCGCCGCAAAGTCCAGAACCAAAAGATCCAATCTAGACACCATCACGGAGGGGTTCACCACTTCCATTGGTGCCTCTCCGATGATGCGTGAGTAGTTCTTTGTAGACCTTCGGGTCCATAGTTAGTAGCTAGATGGCTTCATCTCTCTCTTGATTCTCAATACAATGGTCTCTTGGAGATCCATATGATGTAACTCTTTTGCAGTGTGTTTGTTGGGATCGATGAACTTTGAGTTTATGATCAGATCTATCTTTTTATATCCATGAAAGTATTTGAGTTTCTTTGATCTATTTTATGCATGATCTCTTATAGCCTCATATTTCTTCTCCGATATTTGGTTTTTGTTTAGACAACTTGATCTATTTATCTTGCAATGGGAAGAGGTGCCCGATAGTGGGTTCGATCTTACGATGCTTGATCCCAGTGACAGAAAGGGAACCGACACATATGTATCGTTGCTACTAAGGATAAAAGGATGGGATCTATATCTACCACCATAGATAAACGGATCGCGTCTACATCATGTCATCGTTCTCATTGCATTACTCCGTTTTTCCATGAACTTAATACACTAGATGCAAGCTGGATAGCGGTCGATGTGTGGAGTAATAGTAGTAGATGCAGGCAGGAGTCGGTCTACTATTCTTGAACATGACGCCTATGTAATGATCATTGCCTGGATATCATCATAGTTATTTGAGGTTCTATCAATTGCCCAACAGTAATTTTTTCACCCACCATTTGCTATTTTTCTCGAGAGAAGCCACTAGTGAAACCTACGGTCCCCGGGTCTTCTTTCTCATATTATTTGCCTTCGCGGTCTATTTTTATTTGCTTTTATTTTCAGATCTATTAAACCAAAAATCCAAAAATACCTTGCTGAAATTTGTTTTATTTGACATTCGATCTATCAATATTTACAACTCTCTCCCGTCAACACACCATTTCTGGCACCGTTACCCGAAAGGGATTGACAACCCCTTTAACACGTCGGGTTGCGAGTGGTTGTTATTTGTGTGCAGGGGCTGTTTACGTTGTGTTGCTTGGTTCTCCTACTGGTTCGATAATCTTGGCTTCATATCTGAGGGAAATACCTACCAGCGCTATGCTGCGTCAACCCTTCCTCTTTGGAGAAAAATAGACGTAGCTTCAAGCAACATCAGTAGGGTCCGCACGCTTAACGTTCGATGACGATTTGTGATATGAGTTATGTGTTTTTGGTGACTAAAGTTTGTTGGGAGTCCAGGATGAGATCATGGACATGACGAGGAGTCTCGAAATGGTTGAGAGGTAAAGATTGATATATTGCAAGGTAGTATTCGAACATCGAAAGGGTTTCAGAGTGTATCGGGTACATAACAGAGTACTGGAGGGGTTACCGGAACCCCCCGGTGGAAGATATGGGCTATATGGGCCATAGGAGGGAGGCTAACCAGCCCACAAGGGGCTGGTGCGCCCCCCACAAGGGAGGAGGCCGAATTGGTTTAGGGAAGGGGGTGCCACCCCCCCTTTCCTTCTCCTACTCCCTCTCCTCCCGTTTCCCTCTGGTGAAGAAAGGAAAGGGGGGTGAATGAAGGAAATATGCCCTAGAGGCAATAATAAAGTTGTTATTTATATTTCCTGATATCATGTTAAATAGTTATTATTCATGCTAAAATTGTCTTAACCATAAACTTAGTACATGTGTGAATACATAGACAAACAGAGTGTTACTAGTATGCCTCTACTTGAAGCTCGTTGAATCAATGATGGTTATGTTTCCTGACCATAGACATGAGTTGTCATTTGATTAACGGGATCACATCATTGGAGAATGATGTGATTGACTTGACCCATCCGTTAGCTTAGCACGATGATCATTTAGTTTGTTGCTATTGCTTTCTCCATAACTTATACATGTTCCTATGACTATGAGATCATGCAACTCCCGAATACCGGAGGAACACTTAGTGTGCTATCAAACGTCACAACGTAACTGGGTGACTATAAAGATGCTCTATAGGTGTCTTCGATGGTGTTTGTTGAGTTGGCATAGATCGAGATTAGGATTTGTCACTCCGATTGTCGGAGAGGTATCACTGGGCCCTCTCGGTAATGCACATCACTATAAGCCTTGCAAGAAATGTGACTAATGAGTTAGTTGCGGGATGATGCATTACGGAACAAGAAAAGAGACTTACTGGTAACGAGATTGAACTAGGTATTGAGATACCGATGATCGAATCTCGGGCAAGTAACATGCCGATGACAAAGGGAACAACATATGTTGTTATGCGGTTTGACCGATAAAGATCTTCGTAGAATATGTAGGAACCAATATGCGCATCCAAGTTCCACTATTGGTTATTGACCGGAGACATGTCTCGGTCATGTATACATAGTTCTCGAACACGTAGGGTCCGCACGCTTAATGTTCGGTGATGATCGGTATTACAAGTTTATGTATTTTGATGTACCAAAGATAGTTCGGAGTCCCGGATGTGATCATGGACATGACGAGGAGTCTCGAAATGGTCGAGACATAAATATTGATATATTGGACGACTATATTCGGACACTGGAGGAGTTCCAGGGGTCACCGGATATTTATCGGACTGCCGAGGGGGTTATCGGAACCCCCGGGGGAACTAATGGGCCAACATGGGCCTTGTGGGAGAGAGAGGAGAGGTCTTAGGGCTGCTCCCCTTGGGAGTCCTAATTGGACAAGGAGGGGGCGGCGCCCCCTCTTTCCTCCCTCTCTCCCTCTCCTTCCTTTCCCCTTCCCCCTTCCTAGTTTGAATAGGAAAAGGGGAGTCCTACTCCTACCAGGAGGAGGACTTCCCCTCTCCTTGGCGTGCCCAAAGGCTGGCCGGCCTCCCCCCTTGCTCCTTTATATACGGGGGCAGGGGGCACCATAGAACACACAAGTTGATTGTTTCCACCCGTGTGCGGTGCCCCCCTCCACCATAATCCACCTCGGTCATATCATAGCAGTGCTTAGGCGAAGCCCTGTTCCGGTAGTATCATCAGCACCGTCATCACGCCGTCGTGCTGACGAAGCTCTCCCTCGAAGCTCTACTGGATCGTGAGTTCGTGGGACATCACCGAGCCAAACGTGTGCATATCATGGAGGTGTCGTACTTTCGGTGCTAGGATCGGTTGATCGTGAAGACGTACGACTACATCAACCACTTTGTCATAACGCTTCCTCCTACGATTTACGAGGGTACGTAGACAACATCCTCCCCTCTCATTGCTACGCATCACCATGATCTTGCGTGTGCATAGGAATTTTTTGAAATTACTGCGTTCGCCAACAGCGAATCCTACTTGGACTAGGAGTCCTAGTAGGACTCCCCCCATGGCGCGCCCCTCTTGTCCGGCCACCCCCTCCTCCACTCCTTTATATACGGGGGCGGTGGGGCACCCCAAAGGCACATCAATTGTTCTTCGAGCCGTGTGCAGTGCCCCCCTCCACAGTTTACTCCTTCGGTCATAGCGTCGTAGTGCTTAGGTGAAGCCCCGCACGGATCACATCACCATCACCGTCACCTCGCCATCGTGCCAATGGAACTCTCCGTCGACCCTCTGCTGGATCAAGAGTTTGAGGGACGTCATCGAGCTGAATGTGTGCTGAACTTGGAGGTGTCGTACATTCGGTACTTGATCGGTTGGATCGCGAAGACGTTTGACTACATCAACCGCGTTAACCTAACGCTTCCGCTTTCGGTCTACGAGGGTACATGGACACAATTTCCCCCTCTCGTTGTTATGCATCTCCTAGATAGATCTTGCATGATTGTAGGATTTTTTTTGAAATTGCATCCTACGTTCCCCAACATTTCCTTGTATACAGAAGGGGGAGGAAAGAGGGGAGAGGGGGGAGGAAGGGGGAATCCTATTCCCTGTCTTTCCTTTCCTCCTCCCCTTTTCCTTATCCACTTAGGCCGGCCCATATGGGGGGCGCACCAGCCCCTTGTGGCTAGTGTGTTTCCCCTCTTGGCCCATAAGGCCCATATCTTTTGTCGAGGGTGCCCGGAACCCCTTCCAGTGACCCAATATGTACCCGGTACCCTCTGGAACACTTCCGGTGTCCGAATACCATCGTCCTATATATATATATCAATCTTTACCTCTCGACCATTTCGAGACTCCTCATCATGTCCATGGTCTCATCCGGGACTCTAAACAACATTCGGTCACCAAATCACATAATTCATATAATATTATATCGTCATCGAACGTTAAGCGTGCGTACCCTACGGGTTCGAGAACTATGTAGACATGACCGAGACACCTCTCCGGTCAATAACCATTAGTGGAACCTAGATGCACATATTGGCTCCTACATATTCTACGAAGATCTTTATCGGTTGAACCGTTATGACAACATATGCTATTCCCTTTATCTATCGGTATGTTACTTACCCGAGATTCGATCGTCGGTATCTTCATACCTAGTTCAATCTCGTTACCGGCAAGTCTCTTTACTCGTTCCGTAATACATCATCTTGTAACTGACTCATTAGTCACTTTGCTTTCAAGGCTTCTTATGATGTGCATTACCGAGAGGGCTAGAGATACCTCTCCGATACTCAAAGTGAAAAATCCTAATCTCGATCTATGCCAACTCAACAAACACCTTCGGAGATACTGGTAGAGCATCTTTATAATCACCCAGTTATGTTGTGACATTTGATATCACACAAGGCATTCCTCCGGTATCCGGGAGTTGCATAATCTCATAGTCAAAGGAATATGTATTTGACATCAAGAAAGCAATAGCAATAAAACTGAACGATCATTATGCTAAGATAATGGATGGGTCTTGTCCATCACATCATTCTCCTAATGATGTGATCCTGTTATCAAATGATAACTCATGTCCATGGTCAGGAAACCTTAACCATCTTTGATCAACGAGCTAGTCAAGTAGAGGCGATCACTAGGGACATAGTGTTTGTCTATGTATTCACACATGTATTTAGGTTTTCGCTCAATATAATTCTAGCATTAATAATAAACATTTATCATGAATAAGTAAATATAAAATAACAACTTTATTATTGCCTCTAGGGCATATTTCCATCAATTTAAGCCAATGATCTTGTATATAGGCATCATGTGTGAGACAAGTAGACAGACTCCTGCCTGCATCTACTACTATTACTCCACCCATCGACCGATATCCAGCATGCATCTAGGGTATTAAGCTATAATAATAGAGTAATGCCTTAAGCAAGATGACATGATGTAGACAAAGTAAACTCAACTAATATGAATAAACCCCATTGTTTTATCCTTAATGGCAACAATACAAATACATGTCCTTTCCCTTTCTTTCAGTGGGATGGAGCACCGCAAGAGGGAACTCATCACAAAGCACCTCTCCCATTTTAAGATAAATCAATGTAGTTAGCCAAACCAAAGTGGATAGATCAGAGAGAAATACAAAGCTATAACAATCATGCATAAAAGAGTTCAGAGAAGACTTAAATATATCTCATAAATAATTTGACATAAACCAACAATTCATTGGATCCCAACAAACACACCATAAAAGAAGATTACATCAGATAGAACTCCAAGAAGATCGAGGAGAACAAGGTATTGAAGATCAAAGAGAGAGAACAAACCATCTAGATACAAGCTATGCACCCTTAGGTATGTGCTAAACTACTCATGCACCATTAGTAGGGCAGCAAGGTTGATGTAGAAGCCCTCCATGATCGATTCCCCCTTCGACGGAGTACCGAAAAAGGCCTCTAGATGGGATCATGGAAGAACAAAGACTTGCGGTGGCGGAAAAAGTGTTTCGGGTGGCTCTCTGTTGGTTTGGGAATATTTGAGATGTGCCACGAGGGGCCAAAAAGCCCAGGGATGCTCCCTACCCCCCAGGGTGCGCCTGGTGAGCTTGTCGCTCCCTCATGGCTCATATGGTCTTCTCCCGAACCTTATAGGGTCTCTCTTGGTCCAGAAAAAATCATGAAAAAGTTTCATAGTGTTTGGACTTTGTTTGGTACTAATTTCCCGAATAGCCAAAAACAAGCAAAAAAACAGCAACTGACACTGGGCACTGGGTTAATAGGTTAGTCCCAAAAAATGATATATAATTGCATATAAAACATCTAAGGTTGATAATATAATAGCATGGAACAATAAAAAGTTATAGATACGTTGGAGACGTCTCATCATCTATCATTGTTTAAGGATGCTCGGCGATAGCAAATAGTCCTGGATAACATTCGCCTACTGCTCTATCCCAACACCACACATCCAACCAAAATTGATTTAGCTGGACATCCAGTGCCTCAAATTGTGTTCCAAGCCTAAGTGTTTCACCTTCCCCATGGCTTCCGCAAACTGTGATTTATTGCGGCTGGCACTAATGTTACTTCCCTCCTAGTTAGGTATTTGTTCTTGAGGATCTCTAACCAGAACCCTCCTAGGCACCATGATGCTACGTCTTATCTGGAAAAAATGACGGCGAGTGATAGTTGGTTCACAACAATAGTTTGTAGTCAACTCCCCAACATGTTTGAGGGGTTCAATGTGCGTTGTTTGTTGTGGAGTTGGAGTTGCTGTTGAAGGAAATATGCCCTAGAGGCACTAATAAAGTTATCATTTATTTCCATATTTCATGATAAATGTTTATTATTCATGATAAAATTGTATTTACCGGAAACTTGATACATGTGTGAATGCATAGACAAACAGAGTGTCACTAGTATGCCTCTAATTGACTAGCTCGTTGAATCAAAGATGGTTAAGTTTCCTAGCCATAGACATGAGTTGTCATTTGATTAACGGGATCACATCATTAGGAGAATGATGTGATTGAATTGACCCATTCCGTTAGCTTAGCACTTGATCGTTTAGTATGTTGCCATTGCTTTCTTCATGACTTATACATGTTCCTATGACTATGAGATTATGCAACTCCCGTTTACTGGAGGAACACTTTCTGTGTTACCAAACGTCACAACGTAACTGGGTGATTATAAAGGTGCTCTACAGGTGTCTCCAAAGGTACTTGTTGAGTTGGCGTATTTCGAGATTAGGATTTGTCACTCCGATTGTCGGAGAGGTATCTCTGGGCCCTCTCGGTAATGCACATCACTATAAGCCTTGCAAGAATTTTAACTAATGAGTTAGTTGCGGGATGATGTATTACAGAACGAATAAAGAGACTTACCGGTAACAAGATTGAACTAGGTATTGAGATACCGACGATCGAATCTTGGGCAAGTAACATATCGATGACAAAGGGAACAACGTATGTTGTTATGCGGTTTGACCGATAAAGATCTTCGTAGAATATGTAGGAGCCAATATGAGCATCCAGGTTCCGATATTGGTTATTGACCAGAGATGTGTCTCGGTCATGTCTACATGGTTCTCGCACCCGTAGGGTCCACACGCTTAACGTTCGGTGACGATTTATATTATGAGTTATGTGATTTGATGTACCGAAGGTAGTTCGGAGTCCCAGATGAGATCGGGGACATGACGAGGAGTCTCGAAATGGTCGAGACGTAAAGATCGATATATTGGACGACTATATTCGGATATCGGAAAGGTTCCGAATGATTCGGGTATTTTTCGGAGTACCAGAGAGTTACGGGAATTCGTATTGGGCCTTAATGGGCCATACGGGAAAGGAGAGAAAGGCCTCAAAAGGTGGCCGCACCCCTCCCCATGGTCTGGTCCAAATTGGACTAGGGAAGGGGGACGCCCCCTTCCTTCTCCTTTTCTCTTCCCCTTTTCCTATTCCATATGGGGGGAGGAATCCTACTAGGACTAGGGAGTCCTAGTAGGACTCCACACTTCTGGCGCGCCCTAGGGGCTGGCCGGCCTCCCCTCCTCCATCCTTTATATACAGGGGCAGGGGTCACCCTAGAACACACAAGTTGATCTATTGATCTATTCCAGCCGTGTGCGGTTCCCCGCTCCACCATAATCCACCTTCGATTATATCGTAACGGTGCTTAGGCGAAGCCCTATGTTGGTAGCATCATCATCACCGTCATCACGCCATCGTGCTGACGAAACTCTCCCGTGAAGCTCTGCTGGACCGGTGTTCGTGGGACGTCATCGAGCTGAACGTGTGCTGAACTCGGAGGTGCCGTGCGTTCGGTACATGGATCGGTCGGATCGTGAAGACGTACGACTACATCAACCGTGTTGTGCTAACGCTTCCGCATTCGGTCTACGAGGGTACGTGGACACACTCTCCCCTCTCGTTGCTATGCATCACCATGATCCTGTGTGTGCGTAGGAATTTTTTTGAAATTACTACGTTCCCCAACAGTGGCATCCGAGCCTGGTTTTATGCGTAGATATTATATAAGCACGAGTAGAACACAAGTGAGTTGTGGGCGATACAAGTCATACTGCTTACCATCATGTCATACTTTGGTTCGGCGGTATTGTTGGATGAAGCGGCCCGGACCGACATTACGCGTACGCTTACGCGAGACTGGTTCTACCGACGTGCTTTGCACACAGGTGGCTGGCGGGTGTCAGTTTCCCCAACTTTAGTTGAACCGAGTGTGGCTACGCCCGATCCTTGAGAAGGTTAAAACATCACTAACTTGACGAACTATCATTGTGGTTTTGATGCGTAGGTAAGTACGGTTCATGCTCAACCCGTAGCAGCCACATAAAACTTGCAACAACAAAGTAGAGGACGTCTAACTTGTTTTTGCAGGGCATGTTGTGATGTGATATGGTCAAGACATGATGCTATATTTTAATTGTATGAGATGATCATGTTTTGTAACCGAGTTATTGGCAACTGGCAGGAGCCATATGGTTGTCGCTTTATTGTATGCAATACAATCGCCCTGTAATGCTTTACTTTCTCACTAAGCACTAGCGATAGTCGTAGAAGCAATAGTTCGCGAGACGACAACGATGCTACGATGGAGATCAAGGTGTCGCGCCGGTGATGATGGTGATCATGACGGTGCTTCAGAGATGGAGATCACAAGCACAAAATGATGATGGCCATAGCATATCACTTATATTGATGGAATGTGATGCTTATCTTTCATGCATCTTATTTTGCTTAGATTGACGGTAGCATTATAAGATGATCTCTCACTAAATTTCAAGATAAAAGTGTTCTCCCTGAGTATGCACCGTTGCCAAAGTTCGTCGTGCCGAGACACCACGTGCTGATCGGGTGTGATAAGCTCTACATTCATCTACAACGGGTGCAAGCCAGTTTTTGCACCCGCAGAATACTCGGGTTAAACTTGACGAGCCTAGCATATGCAGATATGGCCTCGGAACACTGAGACCGAAAGGTCGAGCATGAATCATATAGAAGATATGATCAACATAGTGATGTTCACCATTGAAAACTACTCCATCTCACGTGATGATCGGACATGGTTTAGTTGATTTGGATCACATGATCACTTAGATGATTAGAGGTATGTCTATCTAAGTGGGAGTTCTTAAGTAATATGATTAATTGAACTTTAATTTTATCATGAACTTAATCCTGGTAGTATTAGCATATCTATGTTGTAGATCAATAGCTCGCGTATAGCTCCCCTGTTTATTTTGATATGTTCCTAGAGAAAACTAAGTTGAAAGACGTTTGTAGTAATGATGCGGATTGGATCCGTGATCTGAGGATTATCCTCATTGCTGCACGGAAGAATTATGTCCTTGATGCACCGCTAGGTGATAGACCAATTGCAGGAGCAGATGCAGACATTATGAACGTTTGGCAAGCTCGATATGATGACTACTTGATAGTTTAGTGCACCATGCTTTACGGCTTAGAACCAGGACTTAAAAAATGTTTTGAACACCATAGAGCATATAAGATGTTCCAAGAGTTGAAATTGGTATTTCATGCTCATGTCCGTGTCGTGAGGTATGAGACCTCTGACAGTACTTTGCCTATAAGATGGAGGAGAATAGCTCAACCAGTGAGCATGTGCTCAGATTATCCGAGTACTACAATTGCTTGAATCAAGTGGGAGTTAATCTTCCAGATAAGATAGTAATTGACAAAGTTCTCTAGTCACTATCACCAAGTTACTAGAACTTCATGATGAACTATAATATGGAAGGGATGACGAAAGTAATTCCCGAGCTCTTCATGATGCTGAAATCGACGAAGGTAGAAATCAAGAAAGAGCTTCAAGTGTTGATGGTTGACAAGACCACCAGTTTCAAGAAAAGGGCAAAGGGAAGAAGGGGAACTCCAGGAAGAACGGCAAGCAAGTTGCTGCTCAAGTGAAGAAACCCAAGTCTGGACCTAAGCCTGAGACTAAGTGCTTCTACTGCAAAGGGACTGGTCACTGGAAGCGGAACTGCCCCAAGTATTTGGCGGATAAGAAGGATGGCAAAGTGAACAAAGGTATATTTGATATACATGTTATTGATGTGTACTTTATAGTGTTTATAGCAATCCCTCAAGTATTTGATACTAGTTCAGTTGCTAAAGAGTAGTAACTCGAAACGGGAGCGAGGTGACGATGTGTGTTGGAAGTAGTTCCAAGATTGATATGATCATCATCGCACACTCCCTATACTTTCGGGATTAGTGTTGAACCTACATAAGTGTGATTTGGTGTTTGCGTTGAGCATGAATATGATTTGATCATGTTTATTTCAAATGGTTATTCATTTAAATTAGAGAATAATTGTTGTTCTGTTTACATGAATAAAACCTTCTATGGTCATACACCCAATGAAAATGGTTTGTTGGATCTCGATCGTAGTGATACACATATTCATAATATTGAAGCCAAAATATGCAAAGCTAATAATGATAGTGCAACTTATTTGTGGCACTATCGTTTTAGGTCATATTGGTGTAAAGCGCATGAAGAAAATCCATTCTGATGGACATTTGGAATCACTTGATTATGAATCAGTTGATGCTTGCGAACCATGCCTCATGGGCAAGATGACTAAGACTCCGTTCTCTGGAACAATGGAGTGAGCAACTGACTTATTAGAAATAATACATACTGATGTATGCAATCCGATGAGTGTTGAGGCTCGCGGTGGGTATCATTATTTTCTGACCTTCATAGATGAATTGAGAAGATATGGGTATATCTACTTGATGAAACATAAGTCTGAAACATTTGAAAAGTTCATATAATTTCAGAGTGAAGTAGAAAATCATCGTAACAAGAAAATAAAGTTTCTACAATCTGATCATGGAGGAGAATATTTGAGTTACGAGTTTGGTCTTCATTTGAAACAATGCGGAATAGTTTCGCAACTCACGCCACCTGGAACACCACAGCATAATGGTGTGTCCGAACATCGTAACCATACTTTATTAGATATGGTGCAACCTATGATGTTTCTTACCGATTTACCACTATCATTTTGGGGTTATGCATTAGAGACAACTGCATTCACGTTAAAAAGGGCACCATCAAAATCCGTTGAGACGACACCATATGAACTGTGGTTTGGCAAGAAACCAAAGTTGTCGTTTCTTAAAGTTTGGGGTTGCGATGCTTATGTGAAAAAGTTTCATCCTGACAAGCTCAAACCCGAATCGGAGAAATGTGTCTTCATAGGATACCCAAAGGAGACAGTTGGGTACACCTTCTATCAAAGATCCGAAGGCTTCGTTGCTAAGAATGGATCGTTTCTAGAGAAGGAGTTTCTCTCGAAAGAAGTGAGTGGGAGGAAAGTAGAACTTGATGAGGTAACTGTACCTGCTCCCTTATTGGAAAGTAGTTCATCACAGAAATCTGTTCCTGTGAATCCTACACCAATTAGTGAGGAAGCTAATGATGATGATCATGTTACTTCAGATCAAGTTACTACCGAACCTCGTAGGTCAACCAGAGTAAGATCCGCACCAGAGTGGTACGGTAATCCTGTTGTGGAGGTCATGTTACTTGACCATGATGAACCTACGAACTATGAGGAAGCGATGATGAGCCCAGATTCCGCAAAATGGTTTGAGGCCATGAAATCTGAGATGGGATCCATGTATGAGAACAAAGTGTGGACTTTGGTTGACTTGCCCGATGATCGGCAAGCCTTAGAAAATAAATGGATCTTCAAGAGGAAGACGGACGCTGATAGTAGTGTTACTATCTACAAAGCTAGACTTGTCAGAAAAAAGTTTTGATAAAGTTCAAGGTGTTGACTACGATGATATTTTCTCACTCGTATCGATGCTTAAAGTCTGTCTGAATCATGTTAGCAATTGTCACATTCTATGAAATCTGGCAAATGGATAACAAAACTGCAATCCTTAATGGATTTATTAAAAAAGTTGTATATGATGCAACCAGAAGGTTTTGTCAATCCTAAAGGTGCTAACAAAATGTGCAAGCATCTCGGAGTTGGAATATACGCTTTGATGAGTTTATTAAAGCATATATTTTTATACAGACTTGCGGTGAAGCCTGTATTTACAAGAAAGTGAGTGGGAGCACTACAGACTTTCTGATAAATATATGTAAATGACATATTTTTGATCAGAAATGATGTAGAATTCTCTGGAAAGCATAAAGGAGTATTTGAAAGGAGTTCTTCAAAGAAAGACCTCGGTGAAGCTGCTTACATGTTGAGCATCAAGATCTATAGAGATAGATGAAGACGCTTGATAAATATTTTCAATGAGTATGTACCTTGACAAGATTTTGAATTAGTTCAAAATGGAACAGTCAAAGAAAGAGTTCTTTCCTGTGTTGCAAGGTGTGAAGTTGAGTAAGACTCAAAGCCCGACCACGGCAGAAGATAGAAAGAGAATGAAAGTCATTCCCTATGCCTCAGGCATAGGTTCTATAAAGTATGTCATGCTGTGTACCAGATCTATTGTATACCCTACACTGAGTTTGGCAAGGGAGTACAATAGTGATCTACGAGTAGATCACTGGACAACGGTCAAACTTATCCTTAGTGGAACAGGGATATGTTTCTCGATTATGGAGGTGACAAAAGGTTCGTCGTAAAGGGTTTCGTCGATGCAATTTTTGACACTGATCCAGATGACTCTAAGTCTCAATCTGGATACATATTAAAAGTGGGAGAAATTAGCTAAAGTAGCTCCGTGCAGAGCATTGTAGACATAGAAATTTTCAAAATACATAACGGATCTGAATGTGAAAGATCCGTTGACTAAGATTCTCTCACAAGCAAAACATGATCACACCTTAGTACTCTTTGGGTGTTAATCACATAGCAATGTGAACTAGATTACTGAATCTAGTAAACCCTTTGGGTGTTGGTCACATGGCGATGTGAACTATGGGTGTTAATCACATGATGATTGATACGTCTCCAACGTATCTACTTTTCCAAACACTTTTGCCCTTGTTTTGGACTCTAACTTGCATGATTTGAATGGAACTAACCCGGACTGACGCTGTTTTCAGCAGAATTACCATGGTGTTATTTATGTGCAGGAGCAAACGTTATTGGAATGACCTGAAACTTCACGGAGACACTTTTCAGAAAATAAGAATAATACCTGCCAAAGATGAAGGCCAGGGGGCCCACCACCTTGCCACAAGGGTGGGGGCGCGCCTGCCCCCCTAGGGCGCGCCCCCTACCTCGTGGGCCCCGGTTGCGTCTCCGACTCCAACTCCACCTCCATATATTGAGTTTCGATGAGAAAAAATGAGAGAGAAGAAATCATCGCGTTTTACGATACGGAGCCGCCACCAAGCCCTAAAACCTCTCGGGAGGGCTGATATGGAGTCCGTTCGGGGCTCCGGAGAGGGGAATCCATCGCCATCGTCATCATCAACCATCCTCCATCACCAATTTCATGATGCTCACCACCGTGCGTGAGTAATTCCATCGTAGGCTTGCTGGACGGTGATGGGTTGGATGGGATCTATCATGTAATCGAGTTAGTTTTGTTAGAGTTTGATCCCTAGTGTCCACTATTTTCTGAGATTGATGTTGCTATGACTTTGCTATGCTTAATGCTTGTCACTAGGGCCCGAGTGCCATGATTTCAGATCTGAACCTATTATGTTTTCATCAATATATGAGTGTTCTTGATCCTATATTGCAAGTCCATAGTCACCTATTATGTGTTATGATTCATTAACCCCAAAGTGGCAATAATCGGGATACTTACCGGTGATGACCGTAGTTTGAGGAGTTCATGTATTCACTATGTGTTAATGCTTTGTTCCGGTTCTCTATTAAAAGGAGGCCTTAATATCCCTTAGTTTCTGTAAGGACCCCGCTGCCACGGGAGGGTAGGACAAAAGATGTCATGCAAGTTCTTTTCCATAAGCACGTATGACTATGTTCGGAATACATGCCTACATTATATCAATGAACTAGAGCTAGTTCTGTGTCACCCTAGGTTATGACTGTTACATGATGAACCGCATCCGGCATAATTCTCCATCACCGATCCATTGCCTATGAGCTTTCCACATATTGTTCTTCGCTTATTTACTTTCCCATCGCTATTGCTATCATCACTACAAAATACCAAAAACATTACTTTTACAACCGTTACCTTTTGCTACCGTTATCACCACTATCATATTACTTTGCTACTAAACACTTTGCTGCAGATATTAAGTTTCCAGGTGTGGTTGAATTGACAACTCAGCTGCTAATACTTGAGAATATTCTTTGGCTCCCCTTGTGTCGAATCAATAAATTTGGGTTGAATACTCTACCCTCGAAAACCGTTGCGATCCCCTATACTTGTGGGTTATCAAGACTATTTTCTGGCGCCGTTGCCGGGGAGCATATCTCTATTCTTTGAGTCACTTGGGATATATATCTGCTTATCATTATGAAGAACTTGAGAGATCCAAAAACCAAGATCTATCCCTCAACTACGAGGGGAGGTAAGGAACTACCATCTAGCTCTGCACTTGATTCACCTTCTGTTATGAGTAAGTTTGCGACACCTACACCTGCTTCTGCTATTCGTTCTGATATGTCGCATGTTATTGATGATGCCACTTCTGCTATGCATGATACTTATGATGAAACTACCTCTATGCCTGATACTACTATGCCACTTAGTGATTTTCTTGATGAACAACTTGCTAGGGCTAGAGAAATTGAAAATATTGAATCTGATGATACTGATGAAAGTGATGATGAAGAACCACTTGCCATTCCTAAGGGTTATGTTTTTGATCAAGATGCTTCTTTAGCCATTTTAGCTTGTAGAAATAGAACTGAACTTAAAAAATTATTAGCTAAATGGAGTAAGCAATCTCTAAATGCTAGAATGAAACCTGACCCTGCTTTTGCTACTTCACCTATCTTTGTTACTGATAAGGATTATGATTCTCTGTTGATCCTAATATAATTACTCTGGTTTAATCTGATCCTTTTCATGGTTATGAATCTGACACTGTTGTGGCACATCTTACTAAACTGAATGATGTAGCTACCCTGTTCACTAAAGATGAGAGAACTCGCTACTTTTACATCCTTAAAATATTTCCGTTCTCATTAAAGGGTGATGCTAAGATATGGTTTGATTCTCTTGATCCTGGTTGTGTGCATAGTCTCCAGGATATGATTTATTACTTCTCTACTAAATATTTCCCTCCTCATAAGAAACAAGCTGCTTTAAGGGAAATATATAATTTTGTGCAAATTGAAGAAGAGAGTCTCCCACAAGCTTGGGGGAGGCTTCTCTAATTACTTAATGCTTTGCCTGATCATCCTCTTAAGAAAAATGAAATACTTGATATCTTTTATAATGGACTAACCGATGCCTCCAGAGACTACCTGGATAGTTGTGCTAGTTGTGTTTTCAGGGAAAGAACACCGGATGAAGCTGAAATTCTATTAAATAATATGTTGAAAAATGAAAATAATTGGACACCTCCGGAGCCAATTCCTGAGCCTATTCCTAAACCAACTCCGAAGAAGAGGGGTATTCTATTTCTCAGTCCTGAAGATATGCAAGAGGCAAAGAAATCTATGAAAGAAAAGGGTATTAAAGCTGAAGATTTTAAGAATTTACCTCCTATTAAAGAGATACATGTCTTAATTTACCGCATGTTGAAGCATATAATCCAAATCCTTTACCTATTGAAGAAACACATGGTCTTGATAACCCGACACGGGTAGTAAAGGTAAATTCTCTCTATAGATATGATAAAGCTGTAATCCCATTTACTAAAATTGCTAGCCCATGCTTAGATGAGTTTGATAAATTTATGGCTAAGCAAGAAGATTTTAATGCTTATTTTGGTAGACAATTAAAATACAATTCAAATATGCTTGGACACTTGGGTGATTATATGGCTAATGTCAAAGGTGAACTTAAACTTATTAGTAAACATGCTTCTATGGTTACCACTCAAGTAGAACAAGTACTTAAAGCTCAAAATGATTTTCTCAATGAATTGAATAATAAGAATAATGATAATGTTGTTAGAGTTACGACTAGAGGTGGTAGGATGACTCGGGAACCTTTGTATCCTGAAGGCCACCCTAAGAGAATTGAGCAAGATTCTCAGAGAAATAATTTAGATGCACCTAGTTCTTCTAAAAAGAAGAAAAAGAAAAATGATAGGACTTTGCATGCTTCTAGTGATCCTATTGTTGAAACACCTTAGAATCCAAATGATATTTCTATTTCTTATGCTGAAACACAACCTGGTAATGAAACTAAAACTAATGATAATGTTCATAATGATGCCCAACCTAGTAATGATAATGATATAGAAATTGAACCTGTTGTTGATCTTGATAACCCACAATCAAAGAATCAACGTTATGATAAGAAAGACTTTGTTGCTAGGAAACACGGTAAAGAAAGAGAGCCTTGGGTTCAGAAACCCATGCCCTTTCCTCCCAACCCATCCAAGAAAAAGGATGATGAGGATTTTGAGCGCTTTGCTGAAATGATTAGACCTATGTTTTTGCGTATGCGATTAACTGATATGCTTAAAACTAATCCTTATGATAAGTATATGAAAGATATTATTACAAATAAAAGAAAGATACTGGAAGCTGAAATTTCCACCATGCTTGCTAATTATACTTTTAAGGGTGGAATACCAAAGAAACTTGGAGATCGAGGAGTACCCACTATACCATGCTCTATTAAAAGAAATTATGTTAAAACTGCTTTATGTGATCTTGGAGCCGGTGTTACTGTTATGCCCCTCTCTTTATATCGTGGACTTGATTTGAATAAGTTGACACGTACTGAAATATCTTTGCAAATGGCTGATAAATCAACTGCTATACCTGTCGGTATTTGTGTGGATGTGTCTGTTGTAGTTGCAACCATTACTATTTTAACAGAGTTTGTTTTTCTTGATATTCCCGAGGACTATAGTATGTCTATTATTCTTGGAAGACCCTTTTTGAATACTGCAGAGGCTATTATTGATTGCACTAAAGGAAATGTCACTTTTCATGTCAATGGTAATGAGCATACGGTACACTTTCCGAGGAAACAACCTCAAGTTCATAGTATCAACTCTATTGGAAAAATTCCATCAATTATATTTGGAGGTTTTGAATTTTCTCTTCCTACTGTCAAGAAGAAATATGATATTCTTGTTATTGGGGATGTGCATATCCACGTTGAGGTAACATAGTGTTATTCGAAATTTCTCCGGTTCCATGTTATTCAGAATGAGTTCGTTAACAAGACTTGATCAACCTTGTTAGTGGATTCCTTTTGATGATCATGAGATGGATGAAACTAGAAGGCACAACCTTCTGTACCCCACTTTTACTTTCTGTTATTTATATTAAATAAAATAAAAATAAATATTTTTATGTCTATTATCTGATTATCCATGCAATATAAAAATACCTGAAAATAAAAGTTCTCCAAATGCCCTGAAAATTAAATATGATTTTTTCTAGAATATTTGAGGATTTATGGAACTGAGAACACACCAGGGGGGCCAATTACCTGCCCACGTGGGTGGAGGGCGCGCCCACCCCTCTAGGGCATGCCCCCCTGCCTCGTGGGCCCACGGTGGCCCTCCTCGACTTATCCTTTCACCCATACACTCCTTCTTCCTCCCCCAAATACGAATAACCAGCTCAAACCCGAGTCTAAGCTCGTTTTGCTGCCATTTTCGATCTCCTTGCTCAAAGCACCTCTCACAAAACTGCTTGGGGAGATTGTTCCTTGGTATGTGACTCCTCCATTGGTCCAATTAGTTTTTTTCTAGTGATTTATTCATTGCAAATTTTTGCTGCTTAGGTGGCCCTGTTCTTGAGCTTGCATGTCAAATTTATATGGTCAAAAGTAGTTTTGATGCATGATATAGGCCCTAGGCACTTGTAGGAGTAGTTACTATCAATATTATTGAGTTTGGTTTACTTTTATTTTGAAGTTACTAAAAATTTCAGAATTTTTCAGAAAATGATGAGGAGACTCTTGAGCGGCTCATCGAGCCAAAGCTCGAAGGAAAAGGCACCAAAGCCTAAGTATAATCTACCTCGCACCGCGGAGGTTCGGGCGTGTGAATGGACTTCCGAGGATTTCTTAAGAGCGGCCGGGATTTATGAAGATTTTCATGAATTGGCTCAGACTGCAGGCCTTACCGCTTTCCTCCACGACCAATGCGATCAGTATCTCTTGCTCACAAATACCTTTGTGCAAAACTTTCATTTCCATTCTAGGAACTCACCACCTATGGTGGAGTTTCATTTATATGATGAGCATAAGGAGATGCCACTTTATGATTTTTGTCGAATCTGTTTAGTCCCTTTTGAGGGCAAGACAGAAGAACCACATCGTGATGATGTGGATGGATTTATCGATACTATCACTGTAGGGGAAACAAGGAAGGTTTCCGATGCATGAATCACTAGCGTACATTTTCTTGTTTTACGCTACTTTGCATTATTTGCTAGTCGTTGCTTAATTGGTCACGGAAACTGTGGAAACCTGAGTGTCCCTGATATTATTATTTTGCACCATGGTTTATACGGTGATAACTCTTTTAGTATGGGCGGCATTATTGCGAAACGGTTAAGTCTGAACCGTACCAAGGGCCCCATCTTTGGAGGCATCTATGCTACACGCCTAGCTGCACATTTTAACATACCTATTAGGCATTATGAGAAGGAATAAAAGGTGCTGCCTCATGTTTATTTAGATTACAAAAGTATGGTAGCACATGATTTTATTGTTAAGAATAGGGAAGGAGAGCTTAAATATCAATTGTTCTTTAATAAACATCATCCTGGGACTATTACCTTGCCTGCTCCTTCTTTGTTTGATTTGACTGTAGGCACGTACCTTGTTCCGTCGACGGCTATCCACGCCTACTGGAACCCTGCACCAGCTGAGGAGCCAGAGCCGGAACCACAATTTGATCCTTCACGACAGTCTAATTATCAGTGGGATCCGGAGATGATTGTCAGTCAGTGGCAATCGGAGTCTTCCTCTTCAGCATCACAATACAACCCCAACTATTATTATGGATATCCGCCAGGCCAGCCGTGGCCATAGACCAACTTAGGCCAAAAGCCTAAGCTTGGGGGAGTACGTATTTCTCACCGATATTACATTTATGCTCACACACTCATTGCTAGATGTCGGTGCTCATACTTTTTCATTGTATCATCCATGATAGTTTATTTTCCTTTTTATGCTTTCTTCTTGTGTATTTAATAAACCTTAAGAAAAACCAAAAAAATTAGTTGTAGCTTTTAATTAGTTTACCTTCCATGCTAGTAGTAGTAATTAAAAAGAAAACCCAAAAATATTTTATGTTCTTCTTTTGCTTGTTGGGAGCTTTCCCGTGTAAATAGTTTTATTTCTTTTCTTTTCTTTGGGGGTCGATAGGAGAAGACCATAATTAAATTGTTGAAGTGGCTCTTATATGCATTATTGTTGATCTGACAAAAGAGCCCATATTGCCTTGTCTTCTCCTGTTTATTGAATGCCTGCAGATTCCAGCTTAGTCCAATGCACGTGCACTATTATTATTATTCACATCGTTCGGTCATGCAAGTGAAGGGCAATTATGATATATATGGACTGGCTGAGATGAGAAGAGCTGGTATGAACTCGACCTCTTTTGTTTTGTAAATATGATTAGTTCATCATTCCTGATTCATCCTATTATGAATAAACATGTTTGCAATGACAACTAGCGATCATAGTTTCTTGTGCCATGCTTGATTAGCTATGAGTTATAATGGTTTACCTTGCGTGCCAACATGCTATTAAAATGGTTATGATGTGTTATGATAGGGTGGTATCCTCCTCTGAATGATTTAAGTGACTTGACTTGGCACATGTTCACGCATGTAGTTGAAACAAAATCAACATAGCCTCCACGATATTTATGTTCATGGTGGATTATATCCTACTCATGCTTGCATTCGGTGTTGATTAATTTTAATGCATGTTCATGACCGTTGTCGCTCTCTAGCTGGTCGCTTCCCAGTCTTTTGCTAGCCTTCACCTGTACTAGGCGGGAATACTGCTTGTGCATCCAATCCCTTAAACCCCAAAGTTATTCCACATGAGTCCACTATACCTAGCTATATACAGTATATACATGCCGTTCCAAGTAAATGTGTATGTGCCAAACTCTAAACCTTCAAATAAATATCATGTTTTGTATGCTTGAATAGCTCATGTATCAACTAGGGTTGTCCGTATCTTCCATGTTAGGCGGGTTATTCTCAAGAGGAGTGGACTCCGCTCCTCACTCACGAGATAAATGGCTGGTCACCGGGATGCCCAGTCCCATGCTTTATGCAAACTACATCAAAATAATTGCAAACAAAACTCCCCCTGGGACTCTTGTTAGTTGGAGGCACTCGTTGTCTCGAGCAAGCCATGGATTGATGCTTGTGGTGGAAGGGGGAGTATAAACTTTACCATTCTGTTTGGGAACCGCCTATAATGTGTGTAGCATGGAAGATATCGCCATCTCTTGGTTGTGATGTTGATAATGAAAGTATACCGCTCAAAATATTATTCACCTCTTGTCGTGGAATTGTCACGGCAGATGTCCTAGAGCAAGGACTTAGTCGTAGGGCCATCGCACTAGGAAGCTTAAAGGGGTTAATCGGGACAAAGGACACGAGAGAGGGTTTTATACTAGTTCGGCCCCTTACGATGAAGGTAAAAGCCTACGTCTAGTTGGGATTGGTATTGCTGAGGTTTCAATCTCCAAGAGGCTCAACTCGCCGGCTTGGTGATCGACTCGATTGTTTCTTGCTGCAAGCCGCCAGCGGGTCGTCCCCTTATATACACGGGTTGACGCCTGGTGGCTTACAGAGTCCCGGCCGGCTCATAATCGTGTCCAGCTTGGTGACCTCCTTTACATGCCTTTCTTTACAAGTCTTTCCGCCCATATGGCGGTTTACAATGACGGGCCTTAAGCCGGGCCGAGGCCTTTGGGCTTTCTGTATATACTAATAAACTATCATCTTGACTGTATATTGGGTTTCTTACGTAGCCCGCCATTAAGGCTAACCCGGCCCCTCCTGGGCGGGTTTTAGCTGATAGTAATATCCCCAACATTAGGCCCCAGGTTAACTTTGAACTTTGTTCTTTGTCAATCTTCAATACTTAAGCAGAATCCATCCTTTGTCTGAAAACTTCCTTAACCCGCCGTGACGTCATCTTTTTGAAACACAAAAAACTTTCATGACGTCATCTTCCAACGGATCTTTCATTTTTAATGCCTTCCGGGAATCGAGGCGTCTGTTCAGTTGGATAATCATTACTGGGTCTCCTTGATTTTCGCGCCCGCCTGTTCGCGCATTCCCTTATAAATAGGCATAACTTAGGTATTTCTCATTCTCCTTTCTTCCTCATCTTCTTCCTCTCGCAACCTCCGTCGCTGCTTGAGCTCCGCCCTCGCCGCAACCCTCATCTTCATCGTCAAGCTTGGACACTGCATCACCCTGAGTTTGTCCAGAGAACGCGGCGACCCTTTGCGGCAGGCCTGCTTCTTGTAAGCTTTCTTCTCTCTCACGCATCTAGATCTATTTCTAGGTTCACGAGTTCTTCAGTGTTCTTCATCTGTTCATCACGGGCCATCTTGTAGATCTTCTCCGCAACTTCTTTTGATCCAGAAAAGAGATATAACTCGTGCGGTAGCTGTTTGGCATTCGTTTTTGATATCAGTAGATCCCTTTTACCTGTATAGATGCTTCGTTATAGTCGACGAACTCCTCTGTACTATGTTTTTAGGTCTAGAATATTTCCCTTTTTTGAAACAACCCTTTGATCCAAAATGATAATAATAACTTGGTGAAACTTGTTTATGCCAACACATAACTGAATTCTGCCTTCTGAGAAAATCTATAGTCATGGCGGCTTACCACTCCGGGTTTCTTTTCCTTATATGCCATTAGCCCTTAGTTAAACCGCCATTACTTGCTTTATAATTGACCATAGACTGAACCGACATATTATTATTTATTTTTCAGTTCATTGCACATCATGCCGTCGAAGTCACCCACCATCTATAACTGGGTCCCTCCATCCGTAACTGAGGAACGGTTAAAAGAGTTCTTCATTGTTGGATTTCTACCTTCAAAGAATGTCATGTCTTATCGTGCTCCTGACCCGGAGGAAGAACGTCCCAATCCAAAAGACAGAGAAGTGATTATCTTCAATGACCACATGAACCGTGGATTTTCACCACCCGGTTCAAAATTCTTCAGAGAGGTCCTTCATTTTTTCAAACTCCATCCTCAGGACCTTGGACCCAACTCTATTTCCAACATTTGTAACTTCCAAGTGCTCTGTGAGGCATATCTTCAGCAAGAGCCCACCGTAGAGCTGTTTAGAGAGTACTTTTATCTGAATCGCCAGAATGAATGCACCAACGGTTCTAGCTTAGAACTTGGAGGCATCTCGATTCAGCACCGTCAGGGTACTGTTTTTCCTCTCATCGTCTTACCGAGCCACCCAAAAGACTGGAACCAAATGTGGTTTTATTGTCAGGATACTTCTCCAGCAAACGAGAAGCCTCTGCCAGGTTACCGCCCTAGTCGTCTTGACTCCAAGTTTACCCTTCCGGATAAGCTTACCATCGCTGAGCGTAGGAAGCTTCTTCCCTCCATTAGAAGAATCAATGGCTTGTTGGGTAATGGTCTAACTGGAGTATATCTGACCCGTTGCTGGATCTCATGGTTGGTTATCCCATTAAGTCGTCGATCTCAACTGATGTATGAATATGGTGGAAGCCCGGACCACCCTCTTTGTCACAGCCCAGTTGAACTCACCGAAGAAGACATTGTTTCGATGTCAAACCTTTTGGTAAATGGGAAGCACGATTTGTGGGGTTAAGTCCCTTCTGCAAGATTAATCCGGTGCCAGAAGTAAGTATATCTCTTTTTCTTTGTGTTTTTCCCAGCTATCAGTACTTAATACTGATCTTTCGTCTTGTCTTTACAGGCAAATTCTGACTTCTAGAAGGTGAAATATGACCATGAAGCTGCCAAGAAGGCGAAAGCCGCCGCTATGAACACGAAGAAGACAACCCAGATATCAAAGAAAAAGAAGAAAACTACTGCTGAAGATTTAATGAAGCTTGATGATTCGTCTGACTCCGAGGTAGCCCTTGATTCCCTTGGCCAATTTTCTAACAATCTTATTGACACTGATCCTTACCAGGATGACACTGGGGCCATTCAGGCCGGGGAAGCAGAGGTAACTATCATTTCCTCCGACTCAGAGCCCTTATCAAGACACAAAGTTCGACGAGTGATCCGTAAAGTAAGGTTTTCTAACCCTTTAGATCACTTGGATCCCAACTTTCATTTGAAAAAGCAGCAACACGAAAGCCGCCCTGAAGCTGAGATTGAAGATGAACCGGCTGTTGATCTTCAACAAACCCCTCGAAAACGCCCGAACGAGGTTTACTTTTACTGTCTTAACTTGCTTTAATGAATCATGCTCACTCTATTCCTTTTTAACTCCTTTCTCTTACCTTTTTAGGAGGTGTCTCGTTCTTCAGGAGACTCTTCTCAAACACAATTCCCGTCTTTCAAGACTGCCCCTGGGTAATCAAAAAATCTTCTTTTCTTCCGGACTGTTCAATTGTATCTTAGACTGTCCTGTAATATATATATATATATATATATATATATATATTCTTTAGTGGCCAGGCGAGATCCAAGAAAGTGAAGGTAACAAAGCCGGCGGAAGACCCACCAATACAAATGTCTGAGCCGGCTAGGCCGCCTTCTCCACTAACTGCCGACCCAGAAGACCCGCCTATTATCCATGAACCGAATCCTTTAGAGTCGTCCCTTAACCAAGCTACCATGAATCCTTCCACAGTCAGACCATCAAGCTCAACTGACCCGCCGTCTCCACGTGCTCCAGATGTTCAAATTACTGGGAGCCGCTTTGTTGAGCCGGGGAATCCAACGGTGTTGGCTCAGTGCACAGCAAAGCAAGAAGCGTTGGAGCGGCAGAAGGTTTGCTTTAATATCGCCAACTATGACCGTCTCAATGACAGTGATATCTTCTCCGGCTATCTCAGTCATGTACACTCCAGTCGTGAGTCTGAGATTGAGATGGTCAAGCAGCTTCAGTTGAAGTATGAGGTATGTTATTTCCAGTTTACCAATATTCCTTTAGCCCCCCAACTCTTCAGATTATAAGAGAAACGAAATGACCTGTAGACTTAGAATATAAGCCGAAACTTTTATCTCTGAAGCTTTGCCTTGTATTGATAGAACAAAACTTCACCCATAGTCCCCAAGGACCGGTTCATTTTGATCTGTAAGGAATTGGTACTTTAGAATTTAAAACTGTCTTTAAAGTATTTTAACACTCCGGCTTAACCTTGAAAAACTTTGATGAACTGCATACATTAGCCCCCAAGTGCCAAGCGTTGTTACTTTGTAAAGGACTTGGGACTTCAAATATGCTTGTAGAATTGTAAAAAATTTGATTTGGCATACATTAGCCCCCAAGTGCCAAGTGGTTTATTCGTAAAGTACTTGGGACTTGAATCTTGAATTTGGATGCTGGAATTTAAAACCAAGTCTTGACTTGTCTGAATATTTCATAGAATGCATTGTCTGAACTAAACTCTCAACTAAATGACGCAAAGACCCGGCTAGCGAGTCAGGAATCAGAACTGAAGTCTTCCACCTCAAAACTGCAAGTAAGCCTTTTTGAAACGGAGAATTTGAAGACCAAGTTTGCTGCCAAAGAGAAAACTTGGGAAGATGAGAAAACACTTCTGACCCGGCGAGGCGAAACAGTCGAAATAGCCCTGAAAGAAATATCAACCGAGCTGAATGGTTTAAAGGGCTGAGTGTCTCAGATGGTCGCTACTATCTTTGGTAAGCTGCCTAGTTTTGACCTTTCGTGTATTTTATGCCAAACCAGAATATAAACCGCCCACTAACTTTGTTAAATATATGCAGGTCCGTGAAGCAAAAATCTTAGCCAAGACCCGTTGGTTAAACTGAAGGCCGTATACACCTTGGTTGAACAACTGTACATTGGTGCACAACGGGCTCTAGCCGCTATCTCTCCTGCAAACCAAGGATCCAACCGGCTTAGTGATGTCCTGAAGAAGTTGTCCATCCTTCCTGCCCGGTTCCAAGAGGTAAAACGTTCCTGTGCGCGAGCCGGAGCTTTGACTGCTCTAAGCCGCTCCAAGGCTTGGGTGCCAGATCTGGACCCGGTGGACGTAGCAAGGGGCTATCCTACCGTGAAGGAGGACGGGTCTCCGTTTGACCAAGATGATTTTATAGCGTGTGTACGCGAAGTCCGGCCTCAGGCCACTAGTCTTGGAGAGGACACCAATGAGGACAAGTACCAGCCAGGTTTTGACAGTGAAAATAAGAAGATGGCCACTCCTTCATATAAAGTAGCAGATCTAATCCCACCTGTGAGAGAAGATACCTTTGCTCCGGAAATTGACCTGGTCGGCCTGATTAACGATGAAGCTGAATTCGTAGCCATGAACGGCTTTGATTGGTCAAAGTCTAACTTCAAGCAACCAGATGGTGGTGAACCGGTGAGGGAGGGACAGTGATCATCTTCATAGGTTTATAAAGCCTTGTAATAACTTCAGTAAAAACTCTGACTGTTTGCTTATGCCGTCGTGCATAAAATACTTCTTATGTGAATCTGTGCTTCCAGATGCCAATGTTTAATGCTTTCTTATGCATCGTTTAATGCTTGTCTCCGCAATGTCTGAACTCTATTCCTGTGAAAATAAGGAAAAAACCTGGCAAGGCGGTTTAGAACCAACTAGGTTTAAGCACCTAATATACAATCCATAAATTTACCTCAATAAGAAAAAACAAAGACCAATGTAAATAAAGGATAAGGTTTACTACCAACTCTTGAGTTAACACAGCAGGTAAGCGCGTATAAGTAAGAACCATACCTTATCCTTGTTGATCCTTAGATCACCGGCTTAAGTAACCCGGGTGATGAATTGATAACTCAATATGTATAAAAGTTAATGTTCCTTGAATATTCAATAATCATCATATCTCAGTAGCTCGTACCTTTGGTTCCTTAGACCACCGGCTTGAATAACCCGGGTGGTTGTGTTGTCCAATAATTGAGCCGGCAAAGAAAACCAGGCTATCTTATTTGTAATATTGAAACAACAAAAAAAGGCAAGCAACAGATAATACACATAATTTTCACTCTGTATTCAAAATATTGGGGGTTTCCGATTCGAATACGATTAGTAAACCGGACCAAAGGGGTTAAGCTAAAGTTCGAATACAACCATATAGCCCCCAATGGCTTTGGCGTTGTGCCGATCAAAAGGGTACCGACAGCTATGTTCTCTTTGGTTCGAATACGACCTATGTTTGAACAGGAAGCCCCCAAATGACCTAGAGAGGTTTTTAACGACCCTGATTCGAATACGATCCAAGTCAGCTCAAAAGGGGTTAAGATATGATTCGGATACAATCAAGAAGCCCCCAAGTGAGTTTGGCTTTGAGCCGATCAAGAGGGTTACGACAGCTATGTTCTCTTTGGTTCGAATACGACCTACGTTTGAATAGGAAGCCCCCAAGTGACCATGAAATTTACAGCTAGATTCGAATATGATCATAAGCCGGACTAGAAAAGGTTAAACGTGATTCAAATATGATCAAATCCTTAATAGTCATTTGTGAAAAATAATAAAGATGCATAATCTTTGAAAAGAAAAGAGACCGATGGTCTTACTTTATTGCTTATCATCGTATATACAATGTGAACGTATGTACATGATGAGAACCGGTGGCTCAGGTATAGTACGGCCGAAGTTGAGCAATGTTCCACGGCCGGCGGGTCTCCTCTTCCGACTTACGCGAGTCTGCATGCTCTCGAACGTCAATGAGGTAGTAAGACCCGTTGTTTAAATTTTTACTGACCACAAAGGGTCATTCCCAAGGTGGGGATAACTTGTGTGCATTTGAAAGATCTTGGATGAGCCGGAGCACCAAGTCGCCTTCCTGAAAAGTCCTGGTCTTAACCCGGCGGCTGTGATAACGACGTAAGTCCTGTTCATAGATTGCTGACCGTGCTGCTGCGAAGTCTCTTTCTTCATCCAACAAGTCAAGCGCATCCTGTCTGGCTTTTTCATTGTTAGCTTCAACATAAGACGCCACACGGGGCGAGTCGTGACGGATGTCACTGGGAAATACTGCTTCTGCCCCATAAACCATGAAGAAGGGTGTGTAACCCGTAGACCTATTGGGTGTAGTATTGATGCTCCATAACACTGAAGGCAACTCCTCTACCCAACAAACCGGCGTTCGCTGTAAAGGAACCATAAGCCGGGGCTTTAACCCTTTCAGAATTTCCTGATTGGCTCTCTCAGCTTGACCATTGGATTGAGGATGAGCTACAGAAGAAACATCAAGCCGGATGTGCTCTCGCTGACAAAACTCTTCCATAGCCCCTTGGGATAGATTAGTGCCATTGTCTGTGATAATACTGTGTCGAAAACTGAAACGGAAGATTATTTTCTTCATGAACTGAACCGCCGTGGCTGCATCACACTTACTCACAGGCTCCGCCTCAACCCATTTAGTGAACTTATCAACAGCCACCAAGAGATGTGTCTTTTTATCTTTAGACCTTTTGAAAGGTCCCACCATGTCAAGCCCCCAGACTACAAATGGCCAAGTTATTGGAATCATCCAGAGCTCTTGAGCCGGCACATGCGCTCGTCGTGCGAATTTTTGACAACCATCACATCTACTGACCAGATCTTCCGCATCAGTGTGAGCCGTAAACTAGTAAAAACCGTGACGAAACGCCTTGGCCACTAAGGATTTTGACCCGGTGTGATGACCACAACCGCCTTCATGGATCTCATGAAGGATTTCTTGACCTTCCTCGGGGGAGACACACCGTTGAAATGCTCCGGAAACACTGCGATGAAATAACTCTCCATCCGAAATCGTCATGGACTTAGACCGCCGAGTTATTTGTCGAGCCAGGGTCTCATCCGCTGGCAATTCTCCCCGGGTCATGTAAGCCAAAAATGGCACCGTCCAATCCGGGATGACATGAAGAGCCGCCACCAACTGCGCCTCCAGGTCAGGAACAGCTAAATCTTCTTCTGTGGGCAACTTGACAGAGGGGTGATGCAAAGCATACAAAAAGGTGTTGGGTGGTACCGGCTTACATTGAGACCCCAGCCGGCTTAAAGCATCAGCTGCTTCGTTTTTTCGACGGTCAATGTGTTCCACCTGATAACCTTTAAAATATCCTGCAACAGCATCGACCTCTCGGCGATAAGCCGCCATGAGAGGGTCTTTGGAATCCCAAATGCCAGACACCTGCTAAGCCACTAGATCTGAATCACCAAGACATCTAACCCGGCTCAAGCTCATCTCCTTTGCCACTCGAAGACCATGGAGCAATGCTTCATACTCTGCTGCGTTGTTAGTGCACGGAAACATCAATCGTAACACATAACAATCACCTCGTGGGGAAGTTAATATAACTCCATCCCCTGAGCCTTCCAATTACCTGGACCAATCAAAATGAATAGTCCAATACGTGTTGTCCGGCTTTTCTTCTGGCATCTGCATCTCTGTCCAGTCATTGATGAAGTCAACCAAAGCTTGAGACTCAATCACAGTGCGTGGAACATACTTCAGCCCATGAGACCCAAGCTCAATTCCCACTTGGCAACTCGCCCTATAGCTTCTCTGTTTTGAATAATGTCTCCCAAAGGAGCAGAGCTAACCACAGTGATTGGATGTCCCTGAAAATAATGCTTAAGCTTCCGGCTAGCCATGAACACCCCATAAACAAGCTTCTGCCAATGTGGATATCGTTGCTTAGACTCAATTAACACTTCACTAACATAATAAACCGGCCGCTGAACCGGATGCTCCTTGCCAGCCTCCTTGCACTCTACCACCATAGCCACACTAACAGCCCGTGAGTTGGCAGCTACGTATAATAATAGCGGCTCTTTCTCAATTGGAGCAGCTAGGACCGGCCGCTCAACCAGCTGTGCCTTCAGATCCTCAAAAGCGGCGTTCGCAGCATCATTCCAAACAAACACATCTGTTTTCTTCATCAACTGATACAGAGGCATAGCCTTTTCCCCTAACCGGCTTATGAACCAGCTCAAAGCAGCCACACGACCCGTCAGTCGTTGAACATCATTGACGCAAGTTGGCTTGGCCAGAGATGTAATTGCCTTGATCTTCTCCGGGTTAGCTTCAATACCTCGGTTAGACACCAGAAAGCCCAAGAGTTTGTCGGCTGGTACTCCAAAAACACACTTGGCCCGGTTAAGCATCATATTGTAAACCCGAAGATTATCAAAAGTCTCTTTCAGGTCTGTGACCAAGGTTTCCTCTTCTCTGGACTTCACCACTATATCATCCACATAGGCATGAACATTGCGCCCAATTTGATCATGAAGACAATTCTGCACACACCGCTGGTAAGTCGCCTGAGTACTCTTGAGCCCAAAAGGCATAGACACATAGCAGAAGGCCCCAAAAGTTGTTATAAATGCTATTTTCTCTTGATCCTTGACTGCCATCTTAATCTGATGATACCCGGAGTAAGCATCTAAGAAACTCAACCGCGCGCAACCTGCCTGTAACGCCCTCGATGCGGCTATATCTCCTACGTGTAGAAGCATGACTTAGAGTCATAACCGCATTGAAAGCAATGTCGCAAGTGAGGTAATCTTCACAACAACCCATGTAAATAAATAAAGGGGAAAGGTACATAGTTGGCTTACACTCTCCACGTCACACAAATACATAAATAAGTCATTACATTCATCCAATACAATCATGGTCCGACTACGGTACCAAAATAAAGATCAACCCCCAAATGCGACAAAATCCCCGATCGCCCCAACCGGGCACCACTACTGATCATCTGGGAAAGACACATAGTAACTGCGAGAGTCTTCATCGAACTCCCACTTGAGCTCGGTCATGTCATCTGGAACGGTATCGTCGGTCACTGCATCTGGTTTTGGAAGTAAACTGTGAGTCACAGGGACTCAACAATCTCACACCCTCGCGATCAAGACTATTTAAGCTTATAGGTAAGGCAAAGTATGATGTGGAGCTGCAGCAAGCGACTAGCATATATGGTGGCTAGCCTATTCGCAAAAGAGAGCGAGAAGAGAAGGCAAAAGCACGGTCGAACAACTATGATCAAGAAGTGATCCTAGAACAACCTATGTCAAGCATTACTCCAACACCGTGTTCACTTCCCGGACTCCGCCGAGAAGAGACCATCACGGTTACACACGCGGTTGGTGAATTTTAATTAAGTTAAGTTTCAGGTTATCTACAACCAGACATTAACAAATTCCCATCTGCCCATAACCGCGGGCACGGCTTTCGAAAGTTCAAATCCCTGCAGGGGAGTCCCAACTTAGCCCATCACAAGCTCTCACGGTCAACGAAGGATATTCCTTCTCCCAAGACAATCCGATCAGACTCGGCATCCCGGTTACAAGACATCCTCGACAATGGTAAAACAAGTCCAGTAACACCGCCCGAATGTGCCGACAAATCCCGATAGGAGCTGCACATACCTCGTTCTCAGGGCACACTCAGATAAGCAATCCGTACAACTAAAACCAGCCCTCGAGTTTCCCCGAGGTGGCGCTGCAAGGGGCTCTAGTTTGTACCAACATTCAGAGGAGCACTGGCTCGGGGAGGTTTAAATAAAGATGACCCTTGGGCTCCGGAAACCCAAGGGAAAAAGAGGCTAGGTGGCAAATGGTAAAACCAAGGTTGGGCATTGCTGGAGGAGTTTTATTCAAGGCGAACTGTCAAGGGGTTCCCATTATAACCCAACCGTGTAAGGAACGCAAAATCCGAGAACATAACACCGATATGACAAAAAACTAGGGCGGCAAGAGTGGAACAAAACACTAGGCATAAGGCCGAGCCTTCCACCCTTTACCAAGTATATAGGTGCAGTAAGATAAACAAGATAATATTGTGATATCCCAACAATAAACAAGTTCCAACAAGGAACGATCTCCAATCTTCACCTGCAACTAGCAACGCTATAAGAGGGGCTGAGCAAAGCGGTAACATAGCCAAACAATGGTTTGCTAGGACATGGTGGGTTAGAGGTTTGACATGGCAATGTGGGAGGCATGATAAGCAAGTGGTAGGTATCGTAGCATTGGCATAGCAAAAGAGCGAGCATCTAGCAAGCAAAGATAGAAGTGATTTCGAGGGTATGGTCATCTTGCCTGCAAAATTCTCAGAGTTGACTTGATCCTCGTAAGCGAACTCAACGGGCTCCTCGTTCACGAACTCGTCTCCCGGCTCTACCCAAACAAGAACAACAAGCAAAAAGGACGCAATCAACCACGTGCAATGCTCAAACAACATGATGCAAACATGGTATGATATGCGGGATGCGATATGTGATGCATATGCATGATTTGATAAGGAATGATTGAACCTAGCCTCAACTTGGAAATCCAAGAGTTCCACTGGAAAGGGGAGTTGATTTCGGTTGAAATCGATATAAGGATCACTGGAATCGGATGCATGGTTTGGAAATGGCAAACAAAATAAATATGGCACCGATCTGCGATAATCAGCAAGTAGCCATCTAAATGCATCAAGTAAAATATGCTACAGCACTCAAACATGACAACAAAATACATGGCAGGGATCCACTCATGATGCTTGACAAAATATGAACACTGAGCTACGGCTAATTCATCAACTAACAGGTTCAAACAAGCATGGCAAAAGTGCAAATGATAACAGGTTTCAGACTTGGTGAAATTAACACAAGTCTGGAATTTATCAGCAGGAAGCAATCTTTAGAGCATGTAAACTACATGCTACAGGAAAATATCATGGCAAAGCAAGGCATGGCATGAAGCTACTCAAGCACTTAACAAACGTCCCTTAGTGACCTTGAGCCAAAAGGGATCAAAAAATACAATTGCAAGCATGTAAACATGGCAAAAACATAAACAGATTCAGACTTGGTGAAAAACTGGAGCATACAAAATAGTTAACGAGTAGGCATGTTTACGAGCTCGATGCACTCACTACAGAGCATGGCATGACAAACTAAGAATACAACCATCAAGAAGATATGGCATAGAATCTAGCATGGCAAGAACAACAACATAGCATGCACGGATCAATAGCAACATCCTCGGCAAAATCGCTAAACATGTCAACAATCTGCCAGGATCTTTTTATAGCAAAAGTAGAGCTCGAATGACTCAAGCTAGGGTGCTCCATAAATGCAAACAAAGACATGTATGGATAGAGAACCACAATATTAACAAAACATCCTTACTGATCATCCTCAAAAGAGGCACGGATCACTAGGAAACAACATGAACATATGGCATAAAAACAAAAACAGAATAAGGACTTAGTGAAATTCTAAGTCCCTGAAATCAGCATCAACGATTAGGCTACTTTGCCAGCTTGTGCTAGTCACCCCAAATATCACAAAAATACATGGTATACACCCCTGTAAAGATGGCATGGCATTCTACAAAACACATGTAGAGCTCAGGATCATAGCATGCACACATTAATCATGGCAAAAATGACAAAAATCCATTTGCTGAAACAGAACTGAAATATTCCTCACATAGCCCTCTTCCAACAGCATTTCGGCCATCAAGATGAGCTCAAATGAGAATGATGCAATGAGATGAAATGATGTACTCGTCGAGACGAACATTTTGATATGCTATACGCACGAATAGGAGCTACGGATGCAGAGTTATGGCATGCGGAAAAATGCTAAAAGTTAGGGTTAGGAGGGAAAAAGTCAACCATCGTGGATCTGGATCTGGATCCAGCCCGATGTGCATTGTAGTAGCGCAGCGGTGGGCTTGCCGGAACGACGAAGAAGACAACGGCGGCGGTGGCCAGAGTGGCGCCGGCGAGCGGAGGCGGGCGGCGCCGGCGACGTTGAGGCGGTGGGGCGAGGAGCGGCGTCGGCGAGCGGAGGAGGGCGGCGCAACAGACTCCGGGCGGCGCGGCGGCCGGAGTTCAAGGGCGCGGCGACCGGATGCGGCGGTGCCGGCGATGGCGCGCGGCGACTCCGGCCGGCGAAGGGCGGCGCACGGCGTCGGGCGCGAGGGAGAGGCGCCAACCCGCGGCGGCGGAGGGAGTGGGCTGCGGGGCCCGGATCCGGGCTCCCCTGGCCGCGCGGTGGGAGAGGAGGCGGGCGACTCGTGGCGCGCGCTGATAGGCTGGGCGCGGTGGCAGGATTCGTCCGGCAGCGGGCGGACGTGTCCGGTGGCGATGGGGCGAATTTTTTAGGGTTTTGAGGAAGGAGAGACCCGAAATTTTGGAGGAGGGCTAGTTTTATAGGTAGGGGGAGCTAGGGAGCTCCAAATGGAGTGCGGTTTCGGCCACGCGATCGTGATCGAATGCTCTAGACGATGGAGGGGTTTTAGGTGGGTTTTGGGCCACTTTGGAGAGGTGTTGGGCTGCAACACACACGAGGCCTTTTCGGTCCCTCGGTTAACCGTTGGAGTATCAAACGAAGTCCAAATGGCACGAAACTTGACAGGCGGTCTACCGGTAGTAAACCAAGGCCGCATGACAAGTATCGGTCCAATCCGAAAACGTTTAACACCGCACACGAAAAGAGGTAGAAAGGGACACCGGGTGACATAGGAGCGCCGGAATGCAAAACGGACAACGGGGAAAATGCTCGGATGCATGAGACGAACATGTATGCAAATGCAATGCACATGATGACATGATATGAGATGCATGACAAAGACCAAACACACGGAGGCTAAAACCCGACAACGAGTAAAATAAAATAACTTAGCGCCGGAAACGGCAAGAGTTGGGATACATAAAAAGTAAATTGCATCCGGGGTGTTACAACACTCCACCACTACGAAAGGATCTCGTCCCGAGATCTAGGACTGGAAAAAACTCCGGGTATTCAGAACGGAGGTGATCCTCGCGTTCCCAGGTGGCTTCACGGTCGGAATGATGTGACCACTTGACTTTGAGGAATTTGATTGACTTCTTGCGAGTCTTGCGCTCAGTTTCTTGAAGAATAGCAACTGGGTGCTCACGATAATAAAGGTCTTCTTGGAGATCAATGTCTTCGAAGTTGACGGTGCGATCAGGGGTCTTGAAGCACTTGCGGAGTTGAGAGATATGAAACACGTCCTGCACGTTTACAAAGTTGGAGGGAAGCTCGAGTTGATAGGCGAGATCGCCTCTCTTGCTGATGATCTTGAAAGGACCCACGTATCTAGGGGCAAGCTTCCCTTTGATACCGAAGCGACGAGTGCCTCTCATTGGAGAGACACGGAGGTAAACATGGTCTCCGATCTCGAAAGCCAAATCACGATGCTTACTATCATAGTAGCTCTTCTGGCGCGATTGCGCAGCTTTGATGTTATCACGAATGACTTTGCACATCTCTTCTGCCTCTGTGATCAAGTCATTGCCAATAAGTTGACGTTCACCAGTCTTTGACCAGTTGAGAGGAGTACGACACTTCCTGCCATAGAGAATTTCAAATGGGGCCTTGCCTGAACTCGCTTGGAAGCTGTTGTTGTAGGAAAACTCGGCATATGGAAGACAATCTTCCCACTTCATACCGAAAAAGATAATGCAAGCCCTGAGCATATCTTCAAGAATCTGATTGACACGCTCGACTTGGCCACTAGTTTGAGGATGAAAAGCTGTGCTGAAATGGATGTTGGTGCCCATGGCCTTCTGAAAAGAATCCCAAAACTTTGAGGTGAAGATGCTGCCACGATCTGAAGAAATCAACTGCGGAATGCCATGCAGAGAGACAATCCGAGAGGTATATAGCTCTGCCAATTGAGCTGCAGTGATAGACTCTTTGATAGGAAGGAAATGTGCCACTTTAGTGAGTTTGTCGATGACAATGAAGATAGCAACATTGCCACGCTTGGACTTTGGAAATCCAGTCACGAAGTCCATCTCAATGTGGTCAAACTTCCATTCTGGAATGGCAAGAGGTTGGAGGAGACCAGCTGGTCGTTGGTGTTCTGCCTTCACTCTTCTGCAGACATCACATTCATTCACGAACTGAGCAATCTCGCGCTTCATTCGAGTCCACCAATATGACTGCTTGAGGTCATGGTACATCTTTGTACTACGAGGGTGGATGGAGAGGAGAAAATTGTGAGCCTCGTTCATAATGACTTTACGAAGGTCACCTTTAGGCACAACAATGCGATCCTCGAAGAATAGAGTATCCTTGTCATCAAGGCGATAGCACTTGTACTTGGGTTGACTCTTGGCAATCCCAATCTTCACCTTCTTCACCATAGCATCAAGAAGTCGAGCCTCGTGAATCTGATCTTCCAAAGTAGGAGAGACTTGGAGGTTTGCGAGAAAACCTTGAGGAACAACTTGCAGGTTGAGTTTGCGGAAAGCTTCACAAAGCTTGGGTTGGTAAGGCTTGAGAATCAGACTGTTGCAGTAAGCCTTCCTGCTCAATGCGTCAGCAATTACATTGGCCTTGCCTGGAGTATATTCGATACTCGGATTATACTCTTGAATCATTTCGACCCAACGAGTCTGCCTAAGGTTGAGATTAGGCTGAGTGAAGATGTACTTGAGACTCTGGTGGTCAGTGAAGATGTCCACTTTTCTTCCCAATAAGAGATGTCTCCAAGTCAAAAGAGCATGCACAACTGCCGCCAACTCGAGGTCGTGAGTGGGGTAGTTCTTTTCGTTGGGCTTCAACTAGCGAGAGGTATAGGCCACAACTTTCTTCTCTTGCATCAACACTGCACCAAGACCTTGAAGAGAAGCATCACAGAAGACCTCGAAGGGTTTGGATTCATCAGGAGGAGTCAGAACTGGAGCAGTGACTAACTTCTCTTTCAGGGTGTTGAAAGCAATGTCACATTCAGGAGACTAAACGTACTTCACGTGCTTCTGGAGAAGGTTGGAAAGAGGCTTCGCGATCTTTGAAAAGTTCTCAACGAACCTTCGACAATAGCTTGCGAGACCAAGGAAGTTGCGGAGTTGCTTCACGTTCTGAGGTGGTTCCCAATTCACAATTGCAGACACCTTCTCAAGATTCACCGCTATGCCCTTGGCAGAGATGATATGCCCAAGGTAGAGAACCTCATCGAGCCAAAACTCGCACTTTGAAAACTTGGCATAGAACTGATGTTCTCTGAGCTTATCCAACACCAAACACAAGTGTTTGGCATGATCTTCCTTGTTCTTGGAAAAGACCAAAATGTCATAGAGGTAGACCAAGACGAAGTCATTTGTGTAGGGATTGAAGATGAAGTTCATCATGCGAGAGAATGTCGGAGGAGCGTTGACGAGGCCAAAAGACATGACAGTGTATTCATATGAACCATAGCTTGTTCTGAAAGCTGTCTTGGGGATATCCTTTTCACGAATGTGAATCTGATGATAGCCCATACGGAGATCAAGCTTGGAGAATACTTGAGCACATTTGAGTTGTTCAAACAGCTCGTTGATGTTGGGAAGTGGGTACTTGTTCTTTATAGTCTTCTTGTTCAATGGATGGTAGTCAGCACAGAGTCGGTCCATTCCATCCTTCTTCTTCACAAAAAGAACTCCACAACCCCACGGAGAAGAACTAGGTCAGATGAGACACATTCGCTCTTGTTCATCGAGTTGCTTCTTCAGCTCCTTCAACTCTTTAGGTCCAAGCTTGTAAGGACGTTTGCAAACAGGTTCCGTGCCAGGCTCAAGATCGATGACAAATTCAACTGGCCGGTGTGGAGGCATTCCTGGAAGCTCTTCTGGAAAGACGTCTTGATATTCGCAAATGACTGGAATTTGAGAGATGGCATCCAGTTCACCCTTCTCATTGAGAGAAAACAGTCGGATGGTATCGTCACGAGCGGCAAAGACAATTACATCCTCAGATGAATGAGTCAATGGAATCTGCCTGGCGGCACAATCAAGCTGAGCCTTATGCTTAGAAAGCCAATCCATTCCAAGAATAAGATCAATATCCGACTCACCAAGAACATTAGGAGAAGACAAGAACTTATAGTCACCCAAAGTGATTGAAACATCCGGAACGCATACTAGAGAAGTCATTTGACGGGCCGGAGAGACAATAGCCAAAGGTTTCGGCAACACTTGAGTAACAAAATCATGTTTGGATGCAAAAGGTCTCGAGATGAAACAATGTGATGCACCAGTGTCAAAAAGAACTCTTGCAGGAATATCATTAACAGGAAGGTTACCCATGATGACATTTGACGAGTCCTCTGCCTGAGCTGCATTCACCATGTTGACCTTGGCGTACTTGGGGTTATGCTTGACCACAGATGTACTTGCAGATCTCACAGGAGGAGGAGGAGAAAGACGCCTCTGATTGAAGCATTTGTTGGCATAGTGACCCTTCTGTTGGCACTTGTTGCACGTGACCTCTGAAAGCGGACGGTGATACGGAGCACTTGATCTTGGAGCTTGAGACAAGTCTTGTTCTGAAAGCCGGGGTTGGGGGGGGGGGAAGATCCATTGCCACCTTTGCTCTTCTGCTGATAAGGTTGATGGAACGGAGGAGGAGGAAGCCAATACTTTTGCTGCTTAGCCACTTGAGTTGAGGAAGAAGGAGTTGCATCTCTGACTCGCTTCTTGGAAGCATCGCACTTCAGTTGGGCAGCCTCTTGCTTCATTGCCATGTTGTAAAACTCATCGTACTTCTTGGGCTCAAAGAGGACGAGAGCTAGCTGGAGTTCTTCTCTGAGACCACCTGAGGGAGTCCTGGATTAGGGGGTGTCCGGATGGCCGGACTATACCTTCAGCCGGACTCCTCGACTATGAAGATACAAGATTGAAGACTTCGTCCCGTGTCCGGAAGGGACTTTCCTTGGCGTGGAAGGCAAGCTTGGCGATACGGATATGTAGATCTCCTACCATTGTAACCGACTTTGTGTAACCCTAACCCTCTCCGGTGTCTATATAAACCGGAGGGTTTTAGTCCGTCGGACAACATATAGAACAACAATCATACCATAAGCTAGCTTCTAGGGTTTAGCCTCTCCGATCTTGTGGTAGATCTACTCTTGTACTACCCATATCATCAATATTAATCAAGTAGGACGTAGGGTTTTACCTCCATCAAGAGGGCCCGAACCTGGGTAAAACTTCGTGTCCCTTGCCTCCTGTTACCATCTGGCCTAGACGCACAGTTCGGGACCCCCTACCCGAGATCCGCCGGTTTTGACACCGACATTGCTGCTTTCATTGAGAGTTCCTCTGTGTCGTCGTCGTTAGGCTTGATGGCTCCTACGATCATCAATAGCGATGCGGTCCAGGGTGAGACCTTCCTCCCCAGACAGATCTTCGTCTTCGGTAGCTTCGCACTACGGGCCAATTCACTTGGCCATCTGGAGCAGATCGAAAGCTATGCCCCTGGCCGTCAGGTCATATTTGGAAGTTTAAACTACACGGCTGACATCCGCGGGGACTTGATCTTCGACGGATTCGAGCCACTGCCGAGCGCGCCGCACTGTCACGACGAGCATGATCTAGCTCTGCCGCCGAACAGTGCCCTGGAGGCCGCACCCGCATCGGCTTCGACCCTTAATTCGGAGCCAACTGCGCCGATCGAGGATAGGTGGTTGGACGCCGCCTCGGGGGCTGCGATCCCAACGGCGATCGAGCCGAACACTAGCCCCGCACTCCGCGAGACTCGTGACTCCAAGGAGCCGGTCTCCTCTCCGGACTCCGAACCCTCCGCGCCCCTGCCGATCAAATCCGAATGGGCACCGATCATGGAGTTTACTGCCGCGGACATCTTTCAGCACTCGCCTTTCGGCGATATTCTGAAGACACTAAAGTCTCTCTCTTTATCAGGAGAGCCCTGGCCGGACTACGGTCAGCAAGGTTGGGATACGGACGATGAAGAAATTCAAAGCCCACCCGCCACCCACTTTGTAGCCACTGTCGATGATTTAACCAACATGCTCGATTTTGACTCCGAAGACATCGACGGTATGGACGCCGATGCAGGAGACGATGAAGAACCAGTGCCTATTGGGCCCTGGAAAGCCACCTCGTCATATGACATATACATGGTGGACACCCCAAAAGAAGGAGATGGCGATGGAACAGCGGAGGATGACCCCTCCAAGAAACAGCCTAAGCACCGGCGTCAGCGGCGCCGCTCAAAATCCCGCCAAAGCAAATACGGTGATTCCAGCACCGGAGATAATAATACTCCGGGGAGTGCCGAAGAAAACCCCCTCCAGCAAGATACAGCACGGGAGGATGGAGAAGCCATCCGTCATGAGAGAGCGGCAGACAGAGAGTTCGAGGATGATAATTATATGCCTCCCTCCGAAGACGAGGCAAGCCTCGACGGCGACGAATTCGTCGTGCCAGAGGATCCCGTCGAGCAAGAGCGTTTTCAACGCAGGCTTATGGCCACGGCAAGAAGCCTCAAGAAAAAATAGCAACATCTTAGAGCTGATCAAGATTTGCTAGTCGACAGATGGACTGAAGTCCTTGTGGCCGAAGAGCATAAACTCGAACGCCCCTCCAAGAGCTACCCAAAGCGCAGGTTGCGACCCCGATTAGAGGAGGAAGCACTTAAACCTACATCACCAGCACTTGATACGGCCGATCGGCCACCTCGTGGCCACGACAGAAAGGCCTCTCGGCCCTCCACTCAAGCCGCACCCCGTATCAAGGCACGGGAAAATGCGCCAGACCTGCGAGATATGTTGGACGACAAGGCAAGGCAAACAAGATCGATCTACGGATCGCGTGGGCGCCCCACGACTCAGGACGGTAACCGTCACACCGGACACAAATCCGGTAGGGCTGAACACAGTAGACAAGGCTCATTGGAGCTACGTCGTGATATAGCCCAGTACAGAGGCGCCGCACACCCACTATGCTTCACAGACGAAGTAATGGATCATCAAATCCCCGAGGGTTTCAAACCCGTAAACATCGAATCATATGATGGCACAACATATCCTGCGGTATGGATCGAGGATTATCTCCTTCATATCCACATGGCCCGCGGCGATGATCTCCACGCCATCAAATACCTCCCACTCAAGCTTAAAGGACCAGCTCGGCATTGGCTTAACAGCTTGCCAGCAGGATCAATCAGTTGTTGGGAGAACCTGGATGCCGCATTTCTCGACAATTTCCAGGGCACTTATGTGCGACCACCAGACGCCGATGACCTAAGCCACGTAATTCAGGAGCCAGAGGAATCGGCCAGGCAATTCTGGACACGGTTCCTAACAAAGAAAAATCAAATAGTCGACTGTCCGGATGCAGAGGCCCTAGCAGCCTTCAAGCATAATATCCGTGACGAGTGGCTTGCCCGGCACCTTGGACAGGAAAAGCCGAAATCTATGGCAGCACTCACGACACTCATGACCCGCTTTTGCACGGGAGAAGACAGCTGGCTTTCTCGTAGCAACAATATGACCAAGAACCCTAGTAATTCGGATACCAGGGACAGTAGTGGCAGGTCGCGTCGCAATAAGCAGAAGCGCCGCATTAACGGCAACAATGCTGAGGATACGGCAGTTAATGCCGGATTCAGAGGCTATTAATCCGGTCAGCGGAAAAAGCCATTCAAAAGAAATCCTAGGGGGGCGTCCAGTTTGGACCGAATACTCGACCGCTTGTGCCAGATACATGGCACCCCTGAAAAGCCGGCCAATCACACCAACAGGGATTGTTGGGTGTTCAAGCAGGCGGGCAAGTTAAATGCCAAAAATACCGACAAGGGGCTACATAGCGATGACGACGAAGAGCCCTGGACGCCAAACAACAGTGGACAGAAGGGTTTTCCCCCACAAGTGCGGACAGTGAACATGATATACGCAACCCACATCCCCAAGAGGGAGCGGAAGCGCGCGTTAAGGGACGTATGCGCGGTAGAGCCAGTCGCCCCAAAGTTCAACCCATGGTCCTCCTGCCCGATCACCTTTGATCGAAGGGACCATCCCACTAGCACCCATCATGGCGGATTCGCCGCATTGGTTCTAGACCCAATTATTGACGGATTTCATCTCACTAGAGTCCTTATGGACGGCGGCAGCAGCCTGAACCTGCTTTACCAGGATGCAGTGCGGAAAATGGGCATAGATCCCTCGAGGATTAAGCCCACCAAAACGACCTTTAAAGGCGTAATACCAGGTGTAGAGGCCAACTGTACAGGCTCAGTGACACTTGAAGTGATCTTCAGATCTCCGAATAATTTCCGAAGCGAGGAGTTAATCTTCGACATAGTCCCGTTCCGCAGTGGCTATCACGCACTGCTCGGGCGAACCGCATTCGCCAAGTTCAATGTGGTACCGCACAACGCATACCTTAAGCTCAAGATGCCAGGCCCTCGAGGAGTAATTATGGTCAATGGAAACACCGAACGCTCCCTCCGAACGGAGGAGCACACGGCGGCCCTTGCTGCGGAAGTACAAAGCAGCCTCTCTAGGCAGCTCACCAGTCCGGCCATTAAACGTCCGGACACTGTCAAGCGCGCCCGGAGTAACCTACAACAAGACCGCCTGGCACGTTCCGAGCAGGCATAGCAATGCGGCCCCAACCCCAGCCCTCGCAAAAATGCGACGCCAGTGCTTCGCGTACATAACTACGCTCTAGAAATACCATGGGTACAGGGGGAGGGGCACCATCACGGCACGCCTGAAACACGGCTTAAACCGCACCAGGGGCTGCCGATTTCTTAATTTTCTCTTACTTTCAGGACTCCATTCTTCGGAAGGCCTGTTCGACAGTTCAATTGTCGCACAAACGATGCAAGAACCAGGGAAGCAGACAAGCCATGCCGCATTACGGAACTCCCAGGTGGTCTCTATCACGAGCAGTATACCTGTTTCGCATACCATTCCGCAGCCTGCCCCCGGAACGGACATGTTAAATAGTCCAACCTTTCGCTTATCGCTTTATTTGTATCGTTCTGCTTTGATCGCGGCCCTTTTTAATAAACAATGCATAGCTTTTGTCTATTTTTGCATTACTCTTTTTTTTACAAATATATGTTCCTTAACGACATGTTGCACCCGTACACTTTGGTACAGCCAAAATACGCCAGGGGCTTTAGTACCCCTCAATATGGTGTGAGAAGTCCGAACACTTTAACAAGTGCGGCACCCCGAACTTATAGCATTATATGCATCGGCTCTGAATCATGTCTTGGGTCAATAGTTGGGTTTGCCCGGCTCCTACGTTTTGGTGCCTTACGTTCCGCTGTGTCGGCTAAGGTAGCACTAGGAGAACTACTGCGATTGTGCCCCAGTTGAGATGGGTCGAGCACCTCAGTAGAGAAAGCTAAAATTGACTGCATGATGAAGCGAGAGCTGGTCGCTGTTCGAGAGGTTTTTCGAGTCCCTAAAGACTTATGCCGCTTAGAGCGAGGAGTCGGCCCTGTCCGGCCAAGGCGTGGATAGCGCCCCGAACTCGGTCTTCCGAATACCAGGGGCTTCGCCGAAATTTAAAATTATAGAATTCTATGGCTAAGTGAGAGTGTTCACGCATTATAGTCTGATTGCCTTGTTCGTTGCGCTGAGCGCCTCCCTCGAAGGACCCAAACATGGGAAAAAGAGCGCTCAGGTTTATCGCCGAACACCCCAGCACTAGCGGCACGGGGGCAGAAGCCGACGACTCGCCATCTCTCAGAATTGATAAACAGCCGCACAAAAGGTAATATTTTAAATTCCAACAGCATTGCTTAGCGCATATGAACAAGTTTTCAGCGCACAGGACAAAACGAGCGAGTTTTACTCAAAAATTACATCCCTGGAACATTCATCCGCCACAAGGTGGGCACCCTTCAGAACATCCGTATAATAATTCTCGGGCTTGTGATGCTCTTTCCCCGGCGGTGGCCCGTCCTTCACAAGCTTCTCAGCATCTAGCTTGCCCCAGTGCACCTTAGCATGGGCAAGGGCCCTACGGGCACCTTCAATGCAGACGGAGCGCTTGATGACTTCGAGCCTTGGACAGGCCCCCACCAGCTGCCGCACCAGCCCGAAATAGCTCCCAGGCAGAGCCTCTCCAGGCCACGGCCGAACTATGAGGCCCTTCATGGCCTGTCCGGCCGCCTTGTGGAGCTCGACCAGTTGCTTCAGCTGGTCGCTCAGGGGCACGGGGTGTCCGGCCTCAGCATACTGAGACCAGAACACCTTCTCTGTCGAGCTGCCCTCCTCGGCTCGATAGAATGCGGCGGCATCGGACACGCTACGGGGAAGATCTGCGAATGCTCCTGGAGAACTCCAGATTCGGGTAAGTAACAAGTAACTCGCGTTTATGTGTTTGCTTTGCATAAAGAATGCCTTACCCACCGCTATCTTTTTCACCGCATCCAACTCCTGGAGGGTCTTCTTGGATTCGGCCTTGGCAGACTTGGCATTTTCAATAGCCATCGTGAGCTCGGACGCTCGCGTCTTTGAGTCAAGCTCCAAACTCTCATGTTTTTTCATGAGAGCCTGGAGCTCTTGCCGCACCTTGCCAACCTGGGCCTCATACTTCTCCCACTCGGTGCGCTCCGTGGCCGCCCTCTTCTCGGCCTCGACCAGCGCTTGCTTAAGGGTCGCCACCTCAGACGTGGCCCCTACAATAGCCACGATAATCCTGTCATTTTTTGCAATTGCACTTGTATATATATATATATATATATATATATATATATTTAAACAAGGTATTTCTTACCTTCCTTGTCCTCGAGCTGCTTCTTGGCACGCCCGAGCTCTTTCTCGGACTGCTCGAGGTTCTGCTTTAGCGTGTCCACTTCCGCAGTCAGTGCGGCGGACGCCAGCAGAGAAGCCTGCATACGCATATTGACTCCTTTTTGTTAGACTCCTACGAATTTTATTTGATCCTCTGTTCGGCTTTTCTTCCCGAACACCAAACAGAGCATCAGGGGCTACTGTCTATGCGGTAATATTATTTACACATTCTTTACTTACCTCAAAGCCTGTTAAAAGGCTAGCACAAGCTTCAGTCAGTCCGCTCTTGGCGGACTGAACCTTCTGGACCACCGCACTCATAATGGTGCGGTGCTCCTCGTCGATGGAGGCGCCTTTGAGCACCTCCAACAGATTGTCCGGCGCCTCCGGTTGGACGGGGGTCATCGGCACGGTGGGCTTGCTCCTCTTGGAAGGAGGTCGCCCGCCGGACTCTGGAACCTTTGAAGGTTTCGGAGCGGTGTCCGTCCTAGGGCCGGACTTGGAGCCCTGGGGGTTTTATCCCCTTTACTCCTGGAGTCCGGGAGGTCGCCTTGCGGTGCCTCCAGGACCACCTCCTCCTGACATGGAACATGTTGGGACAATACTTCGGCGTCGTCCGTAGGGCGGGGGGAGGTGGCCGTCGAAAGAGAATTCACATCCGATGAGTCCAGTGAACTGCTCGACGACGCGTCGAGCCGGTCTTTGGGTGGGCTGCATAATCATATTCGACATAAGGGAAAGCTGTGTAACAAAGGAATACTATGAATTACTCTGGTATCCGGACACTTACGATTTTGCCAGGGGCTTGGCCCTGAGCGGCCACTCCTCTCCGCCGTCGTCGATGGAGTAGTCCGGACGAAGGGTTTTCCCCTTCTTGGACCCTTCGGCCTCCCAAGTGGGGGCGGCCTTCCTTTTCTTCTCTTCCCCCGTTGGAGGGGGAGAGGTCTCTTCTTCCTCCTCCTCGTCTTCATGGGAGGAATGCGCCTTGGAGCCATCGGATGATGAACCCGACACCTCCTGGCGCCGGGCACCTTTTCGAGTCCCCGCGGCCTTCTTCGTGGCCTTCTTCTCCGGCACCACATGGGGTGCCGGAACCAGCAGCTTCGCCAAGCGGGCATCGGCTGGGTCTTCGGGCAAAGGAGCCGGACAGCCGATCTGTCCGGACTTCGCCTGCCAAACCTGTCAAAGGTAGGGGAGCTTAGATCCCGCATAGAGTTAAACTATGAAAAACTAAAACCATGTAAAAGGTACAAACAACTTACCGCGCTAGCGTGACACTGCGCGCTGAATCCGCGATCCTCGGTGGCGGATGCGGGAGCCTCGGCGCCCTTGAAAAGCACCTTCCAGGCATCTTCGTACGTCGTGTCGAAGAGCCTGCTCAGAGTTCGGTGCTGCGCCGGGTTGAACTCCCACAGATTGAAGGCCCGTTGTTGAGACGGGAGGATCCGGCGGATGAGCATAACCCTGGACTACGTTGACAAGCTTGAGTTGCTTGTCCACTAGGGTTTGGATGCATGTTTGCAGTCCAGTCACCTCTCCTTTGCTACCCCACGACAGGCCTGTCTCTTTCCAGGACATGAGCCGCGTTGGGGTCCGGACCGAAACTCGGGGGCTGCGACCCACTTAGGGTCGCGCGGCTTGGTGATGTAAAACCACCCCGATTGCCACCCCTTCAGGGTCTCCACAAAGGAGCCCTCGAGCCATAAGACGTTGGGCATCTTGCCCACCATGGCGCCTCCGCACTCCGCCTGGTTGCCGCGCACCACCTTTAGCCTGACATTGAAAGTATTGAGCCATAGGCCGAAATGGGGGCGGATGCAGACGAAAGCCTCGCACACGATGATAAACGCCGAGATTTTGAGGATGAAGTTCGGGGCCAGATCATGGAAATCCAGGCCGTAGTAGAACATGAGTCCCCGGACGAATGGGTGGATAGGAAAGCCCAGTCCGCGGAGGAAGTGGGGAAGGAACACTACCCTCTCATGGGGCCTTGGGGTGGGGAGGAACTGCCCCTCTTCGGGAAGCCGGTACGCGATGTCGTCAGACAAGTATCCGGCCTTCCTCAGTTTTTTGATGTGTCCCTCCGTGACGAAGGAGACCATCCACTTGCCTCCCGCTCCGGACATGGCTGGAGAAGGTTGAGGTGGGGAGTGCGGATTTGGGCGCTGGAGCTCGAGTGCGTGAAAATGGATAGGCAAAGGAGGAAGAAGGCGTAGGTGAAAAGGTGGATCCTTATCCCCTTATATGGGTGGACACAACTACGTGTCCCCACCAGCCTGGTAAAACTCGCTTATCTCCAAGCGCCGTAATCAATGGCGCGGTTGGGTTACCCACGCTCGTATTGATGAGAATCCCGGAATAAGGGGACACGATCTCTACTTTAACAAGACGTGCCAAGGAAACCGCCTCGCATGATGCGCTGAGGTGGGATAATAAAACGATTCGAATAAAGGCTTGGCCGTGGTGCATCACACTACAGAATACGTCAGCAGATTAGATTTGTGTAAATTATTCTCTCTATGGCAATATGTGGAAACTTATTTTGCAGAGCTGGACACTATCTTTGTGTTCAAAATCTTCTATGAAGTACTTGGAGGAGGAACCCGCCTTGCAATGCCGAAGACAATCTGCGCGCCGGACTCGTCATCATTGAAGCCTGGTTCAGGGGCTACTGAGGGAGTCCTGGATTAGGGGATGTCCGGATGGCCGGACTATACCTTCAGCCGGACTCCTGGACTATGAAGATACAAGATTGAAGACTCCGTCCCGTGTCCGGAAGGGACTTTCCTTGGCGTGGAAGGCAAGCTTGGCAATACGGATATGTAGATCTCCTACCATTGTAACCGACTTTGTGTAACCCTAACCCTCTCCGGTGTCTATATAAACCGGAGGGTTTTAGTCCGTGGGACAACATATAGAACAACAATCATACCATAGGCTAGCTTCTAGGGTTTAGCCTCTCCAATCTCGTGGTAGATCTACTCTTGTACTACCCATATCATCAATATTAATCAAGCAGGACGTAGGGTTTTACCTCCATCAAGAGGGCCCGAACCTGGGTAAAACTTCGTGTCCCTTGCCTCCTGTTACCATCCGGCCTAGACGCACAGTTCGGGATCCCCTACCGAGATCCACCGGTTTTGACACCGACACCACCCCTGAACTGGTATATCATGCTCTTCTCGTCAGGGACGTCTTGCTTAGCAAAACGGGCGAGCTTCTGAAACATGATGTTGTACTGGTAAACAGACATAGTGCCTTCCTTCAGGTTGCGGAATTCCTCACGCTTGCTTTCAACCACACTTTGAGGAATATGATGAGCTTTGAAGTCTTGACGGAATTCATCCCAGGTAATCACACGGCCTCCTCTGGAATCTTTGTACTGCTGAAACCATTCTGCAACTTGGTCTTTGAGTTGGAAGGAGGCAAACTTGACAAAGTCCTTAGGCCTGACGTTACTGCACTCGAAATGCTTGCATATGTCCACGAGCCAATCATCAGTGTCTGTTGCCTCAACACAATTGTTGAAGGTCTTTGGCTGGTTAGCGAGGAACTGGTTGAGTGTAGCAAACTGATTCTGATTGTTGCCATGGCCATGATTCCCTTGGTTGCGCTCTTGAAGAATTTGCATGATCAGCTGCGTGTTTGCATTGGTAGCGGCCATCACAGCTTGCCATGCCTCCGGAGGTGGAGGTGGTGGTGGCGGATCAGGATTCGGAGTCGTGCGCGTTGGAGGAGCCATCCTGAAGAGGTTGACATCCGTTAGCATCTTGACAGACAAATATTGAAGCTGAATCAAACGGGTTGAAATTGCAACATACAGTCTTCACATCCGAACATAATGAACGAATGCATTCCAATTGAAATGGTCACATTTCCATAAATTGAGAAGCCACTTAGAATTGAGGTAGAAGAATAAAACCAACAAGGTACGGACAAGAACAAATACTTGGTGAGGATTACCCAAATCCCAAACCAAATATCCGCGGAAGAAGAACTAGAGCTACAAGAATTCCCACCTATGAAACTCCCGAACCTTTCCGGTTATGCAATCAGGTGTTGGGGATACAGGGGAAGCATAATATCTCACCCAAATCTAGCAAATCCTACATCCAGTTGTATCCATCCTTCAACACATAACCAAGAAACCTTCGGAAATCATTTACCTCAACCTTCGAAAAGCATCTGTCATACAAGTTATGGAAATACTCCCGAACTCCCGCCCCAGTACTGGGTGGCGTCGAGGTTATCTCACCAACAACTACATAAAAGAGATTTTTGATGTCGGCGAAACTCAGGTATTCCAGAATCTCAATGATAAAATTGTGACGACAACACCTCGGAGCTCAACTCCCCGGGACACTGCCACAACTCCTAAATGACAGGAGGCACCAAGAACAATGTTCTCGTCACAAAACCATCGGAACGATTCCAAGATATCCGCATGATCCTAAAAAAAATTAGTGCAATTTGAGAAGAGAAGAGTCAAAACTCTACGTCAGGATGCCTTACCAGAGCGACGAAGGGACTGAGGAGTAAAAAGAATTCCTAACTCTCCGATATATAATTCCTAAATGACTCAAAACATTTTTCTAGACTCAACAACGCCAACGATTCAATCAAGCAGGGGGCTCCTAAGGTCGGGGAAGGCTCTCATACCAACTTGTAACGCCCTCGATGCGGCTATATCTCCTACGTGTCGAAGCACGACTTAGAGGCATAACCGCATTGAAAGCAATGTCGCAAGTGAGGTAATCTTCACAACAACCCATGTAAATAAATAAAGGGGAAAGGTACATAGTTGGCTTACACTCGCCACGTCACACAAATACATAAATAAGTCATTACATTCATCCAATACACTCATGGTCTGACTACGGTACCAAAATAAAGATCAACCCCCAAATGCAAAAAAATCCCCGATCGCCCCAACCGGGCACCACTACTGATCATCTGGGAAAGACACATAGTAACGGTGAGAGTCTTCATCGAACTCCCACTTGAGCTCGGTCATGTCATCTGGAACGGTATCATCGGTCCATGCATCTAGTTTTGGAAGTAAATTGTGAGTCATGGGGACTCAGCAATCTCACACCCTCGCGATCAAGACTATTTAAGCTTATAGGTAAGGCAAGGTATGATGTGGAGCTGTAGCAAGCGACTAGCATATATGGTGGCTAGCCTATTCGCGAAAGAGAGCGAGAAGAGAAGGTAAAAGCATGGTCGAACAACTATGATCAAGAAGTGATCCTAGAACAACCTACGTCAAGCATTACTCCAACACTGTGTTCACTTCCCGGACTCCGCCGAGAAGAGATCATCACGGTTACACACGCGGTTGGTGCATTTTATTAAGTTAAGTTTCAGGTTATCTACAACCGGACATTAACAAATTCCCATCTGCCCATAACCGCGGGCACGGCTTTCGAAAGTCCAAATCCCTGCAGGGGAGTCCCAACTTAGCCCATCACAAGCTCTCACGGTCAACGAAGGATATTCCTTCTCCCAAGACAATCCGATCAGACTCGGCATCCCGGTTACAAGACATCCTCGACAATGGTAAAACAAGTCCAGCAACACCGCCCGAATGTGCCGACAAATCCCGATAGGAGCTGCACATATCTCGTTCTCAGGGCACACTCAGATAAGCAATCCGTACAACTAAAACCAGCCCTCGAGTTTCCCCGAGGTGGCGCTGCAAGGGGCTCTAGTTTGGACCAACACTCAGAGGAGCACTGGCCCGGGGGGGTTTAAATAAAGATGACCCTTGGGCTCCGGAAACCCAAGGGAAAAAGAGGCTAGGTGGCAAATGGTAAAACCAAGGTTGGGCATTACTGGAGGAGTTTTATTCAAGGCGAACTGTCAAGGGGTTCCCATTATAACCCAACCGTGTAAGGAACGCAAAATCTGGGAACATAACACCGATATGACGAAAAACTAGGGCGGCAAGAGTGGAACAAAACACTAGGCATAAGGCCGAGCCTTCCACCCTTTAACAAGTATATAGGTGCATTAAGATAAACAAGATAATATTGTGATATCCCAACAATAAACAAGTTCCAACAAGGAACGATCTCCAATCTTCACCTGCAACTAGCAACGCTATAAGAGGGGCTGAGCAAAGCGGTAACATAGCCAAACAATGGTTTGCTAGGACATGGTGGGTTAGAGGTTTGACATGGCAATGTGGGAGGCATGATAAGCAAGTGGTAGGTATCGTAGCATTGGCATAGCAAAAGAGCGAGCATCTAGCAAGCAAAGATAGAAGTGATTTCGAGGGTATGGTCATCTTGCCTGCAAAATTCTCAGAGTTGACTTGATCCTCGTAAGCGAACTCAACGGGCTCCTCGTAAGCGAACTCAACAAATATGGCACCGGTCTGCGATAATCAGCAAGTAGCCATCTAAATGCATCAAGTAAAATATTCTACAGCACTCAAACATGACAACAAAATACATGGCAGGGATCCACTCATGATGCTTGACAAAATATGAACACTAAGCTACGGCTAATTCATCCACTAACAGGTTCAAACAAGCATGGCAAAAGTGCAAATGATAACAGGTTTCAGACGGGGCTGATAGGCTGGGCGCGGCGGCGGGATTCGTCGGTCGGCGGCCGGACGTGTCCGGTGGCGACGGGGCGATTTTTTTTAGGGTTTTGAGGAAGGAGAGACCCGAAATTTCGGAGGAGGGGCTAGTTTTATAGGTAGGGGGAGCTAGGAAGCTCCAAATGGAGTGCGGTTTTCGGCCACGCGATCGTGATCGAATGCTCTAGAGGATGGAGGGGTTTTAGGTGGGTTTTGGGCCACTTTGGAGAGGTGTTGGGCTGCAACACACACGAGGCCTTTTCGGTCCCTCGGTTAACCGTTGGAGTATCAAACGAAGTCCAAATGGCACGGAACTTGACAGGCGGTCTACCGGTAGTAAACCAAGGCCGCGTCACAAGTATCGGTCCAATCCGAAAACGTTTAACACCTGCACACGAAAAGAGGTAGAAAGGGACACACAAGGTGACATAGGAGCGCCGGAATGCAAAACGGACAACGGGGAAAATGCTCGGATGCATGAGACGAACACGTATGCAAATGCAATGCACATGATGACATGATATGAGATGCATGACAAAGACAAAACACACGGAGGAAAAAACCTGACAATGAGGAAAATAAAATAACTTAGCGCCGGAAACGGCAAGAGTTGGGATACATAAAAGGTAAATTACATCCGGGGTGTTACACCGCCATAGCATCAATGATCTGATCAATACGGGGAAGAGCAAACGGATCAGCCGTACAGGCCTTGTTTAAATCTATGTAATCCACACACATACGCCAGGTGCCATTCTTTTTGAGCACGAGCACCGGGTTAGCTAACCATTCTGGGTGAAAGACCTCCACAATGAACCCGGCCGCCAAGAGCCGGGCCACCTCTTCTCCAATGGCCTTGCGCCTTTCTTCATTGAACCGCCGAAGAAACTGTCTGACCGGTTTGAACTTTGGATCGATATTAAGAGTGTGCTCAGCGAGTTCCCTCGGGACACCTGGCATGTCTGAAGGTTTCCATGCAAAGATGTCCCGGTTCTCACGGCTGAACTTGATGAGCACGCTTTCCTATTTCGGATCCAAGTTTGTGCTGATGATGAACTGTTTCGATGAATCGTCGGGCACAAAGTCAACCATCTTGGTGTCATCAGTTGACTTGAACTTTAACTCTGGCTCATGCTCTGTTGTTGGTTTCTTTAATGACATCATGTCCGCCGGGTCAACATGATCCTTGTAGAATTTCAACTCCTCTGTCGCACAAACAGATTCAGCATAGGTAGCATCCCCTTCTTCACATTCCAAGGCTATCTTCCAGCTCCCATGGACTGTAATGATGCCCTTGTGACCCGGCATCTTGAGCTGCAAATACACGTAGCACGGCCGAGCCATGAACTTGGCATAAGCCGGTCGCCCAAACAGAGCATGATATGGGCTTTTGATCTTAACCACTTCAAAGGTTAATTTTTCTGCTCTAGAGTCATACTCATCTCCAAAGGCTACTTCCAGCTCGATCTTACCAACCGGGTATGCCGATTTACCAAGCACCATACCATGAAAAACAGTGTTGGATTGTTTAAGATTTTTGTCCGTCAATCCCATCCGGTGAAACATCTCATAATAAAGGATGTTGATGATGCTGCCTCCATCCATGAGTACTTTAGTAAAGTTGTACCCACCAACCTGAGGTGCCACTACTAACGTCAAGTGACCCGGATTATCAACCCAGGGCGGGTGGTCCTCTCTGCTCCATACAATGGGCTGCTCCGACCAACGTAAGTAACGTGGAACTGCCGGCTCAACGGCATTGACAGCCCTCTTGTGAAGTTTCTGGTCTCTCTTACATAAACTGGTAGTAAAGACATGATACTGTCCACTACTCAACTGCTTCGGGTTGCTCTGATAGCCGGATTGTTGCTGCTGTTGGTCGTGTTGCTGATTATATCCTCCCTGGTGACCAGGATGACCATGAAAACCTCCTCCGCTCGAACCGGCGCCCGGGCCCTGAAAGCCGCCTGAGCTGCCACCCGGACCGTGACCCCCATCAAATGCATTTGAATTTTGAAACGCCTTCATGATCGTGCAATCCTTCCACAAGTGGGTAGCTAGCTTCTCCCTGGTGCCGTGCCTTGGACAAGGTTCATTCAACAGCTGCTCAAGGGTGGGGCCTGAACCGCCCGATCGAGGGGGCTGTCTGCCCTTGCGCCGCTGATTACCACCCTGCACATTACTATTAGCAACAAACTCATCAGCCGTATGCTTATTACCTCCTTGATTTGCCGGGTTATGCTGGTGACCCTTGCCATTACCGTTCTTCTTTCCCTTCATTGCCTTTTCTTCATCAGACGACGGGTCTTTGGTGGTATCAGAATCGGCATACTTGACGAGAGCCGCCATCAACGTTCCCATGTCATTACAGTCTCGTTTAAGCCGCCCCAACTTCTGCTTCAGAGGCTCAAAACGGCAATTTTTCTCCAACATCAAAACTGCTGAGCCGGCGTCCATTTTATCAGATGAATGTATTATCTCCTTGACCCGGCGCACCCAATGGGTCGTAGATTCTCCATCCTCTTGCTTGCAATTGGTCAGGTCCACAATTGACATTGGCTGTTTACACGTGTCTTTAAAGTTCTGGATAAACCATGCCTTCAACTCTGCCCATGAGTCGATGGAATTGGGTGGTAATCCTTTCAACCATGTCCGAGCCGTTCCATCCAACATCATGGTAAAGTACTTGGCCATTGCAGCATCACTAACCTCCAACAGCTCCATAGCCATCTCATAACTCTCAATCCATGCCCCCGGCTGTAAGTCAGCCGTGTAGTTAGGTACCTTACGAGGTCCCTTGAAATCCTTGGCAACCGCTCATTGCGTATGGCTGGGACCAGGCAAGGTACACCTCCAGTTCTTGTAACCACTCCTGCCTCAACCGAGGTTTTTGGATAAGCCGGAAAGGTTTGGTGAGCTGCCTGCTCTGCTGCTATCTGAGCCGCCCGTTCCACCTCTTGGCGAATCCTCTCCTAATCCGCCAAGTTAAGGGCTCCAACCCGCACTGGCTCATGCCTATATGGCCTGTTGTGGCGTTGAGCATTACTTGAAATCTCTGCAGACTCCGTGTGCCTACTGTAACTCGGGCTCCGGCTTGGGCGAGGAGTTGAATGAATCATGTCTCGACTGTAGGAGTATGCATCCTGCTGGGCCAAAGCTGTCTAAAGCAGTTCTCTTACCCTCCGGGTTTCAATTGCTGCTGGCGAGTCGCCTTCCATTGGGAGAGCTGCCAAACGAGCCGATGCTGCAATGAGGTTCTCCATGGGGTTGGAAAAATGACCCGGGGGCGTTGCTATATAACGAGGAGCTGTATTCATGCGCGGCGGCTCCATGGTAAGTGGCTGAAGTGGTGCACCGGGCGTCGTGACCCGGTTTGCCTCTGGCGGGTAGCTCCATCCAGCTTCGAGTGTATGGAACAGATTCCTCGGATCCAGCGTTAGAGGCAGACGCGACTGAGTTTTCTGACGCCTCCTCCTCATGACTTCGTTTGATGCATTAAGATCTACCGAGAGCCGGAAGGTTTCTGCTTGAAGCTGCTGAGCACGAGCATCCAAGGCTGCTCGCTCTGCTGACATCCGGGTTTCCTCCGCGGCTAGATTTTCCTTAGCTTGCACCATCTCCTCCCGCACGCGTGCCACTTCCGTGTCATGTTGGGCTTTATCCGCCGCCTCTACCGCAGCGGTTAACAGAGTCGTCAGTTTATCCATGAGGTCCATGAAAACCTGAGCCGGGGGGCGCGCGGGGTCTCCTGACCCGGCAGCTGCCGACCCGGTGGCCGCCGCTGTCTCTGCGGTGGAGTTCTGCCCGGGTTGTGTCCCTGCCATGAAGACTCCGGCCCAATTCGGCGGCTCAAGGGGGTCCGGAATACTGCTACCATCGGAACAGCCCCCGAGCACGCCATCTTGCAGTTGGTACAACGAGTCCGTCTCACCTGTTGATGATGCAGTATTGGAGCAGATGGCCGTCTCTCCACCCTCCATCGATCCTTCGGAGTATTCACCGCCGTGGATGCAGCCTACGAAGGCATGCTTCACGACAGATTGAACACGGGCGGACCCGGCGTGCTGAGCCGTTTCGATGAAGTCGGTGTGGACATCCGGCCCAGGGCCTGACTCGCCGATCCGGCCGATGAAGACATGAATTCTGCGGAAGGGGACCCAGTACCCGTACTCGATTGAGCCAGCCTCGGGGCCCCAGCCTTCATCGTCGATGTAGATCTTGCCGCGACGACTCTTGGTCATCCGGCCCACAGCGTATCCCTTGAGCCCGTCGAAGTTGCCCTTCAAGAACTCAAATCCACCATGCACTGGCCCCATGGTGGGCACCAACTGTCGTGGAATTGTCACGGCAGATGTCCTAGAGCAAGGACTTAGTCGTAGGGCCATCGCACTAGGAAGCTTAAAGGGGTTAATCGGGACAAAGGACACGAGAGAGGGTTTTATACTAGTTCGGCCCCTTATGATGAAGGTAAAAGCCTACGTCTAGTTGGGATTGGTATTGCTGAGGTTTCGATCTCCAAAAGGCTCAACTCGCCGGCTTGGTGATCTACTCGATTGTTTCTTGCCGCAAGCCGCCACCGGGTCGTCCCCTTATATACACGGGTTGACGCCTGGTGGCTTACAGAGTCCCGGCCGGTTCATAATCGTGTCCGGCTCGGTGACCTCCTTTACATGCCTTTCTTTACAAGTCTTTCCGCCCATATGGCGGTTTACAATAACGGGCCTTAAGCTGGCCCGAGGCCTTTGGGCTTTCTGTATATACTAATAAACTATCGTATTGACTGTATATTGGGATTCTTACGTAACCCTCCATTAAGGCTGACCCGGCCCCTCCTGGGCGGGTTTTAGCTGATAGTAATATCCCCAACACCTCTGTTTCAAAACCGAGCTCTGGCACCTCTACAAATCCCTGCTTCCCTCTGCGAAGGGCCTATCTTTTATGCTGAGTCATCATCCTCTTATTAAAAAGCACCAGTTGGAGAGCACCGCTGTCATTAGCATTCATTACTGTTAGTTTACATTGAGTATGACTTGACTGGATCTCTTTTACCATGAATTACAATGTCTAGTCAGTCCTTGGTCTTTAAAGGTGCTCCGCATTTATGTTTTGCGGTCTCAGAAAGGGATAGTGAGATACCATCTTGTTATATCATATTATGATTGTTTTGAGAAAGTGTTGTCATCCGAGTTTTATTATTATGGCTCGCTAGTTTATTATGCTATTGATATGAGTAAACTTGAGACCTATGCGTTATTGCAAATGTGGTTAGTTATAATCTTTGCTGAAAACTTGAATGCTGGCTTTACATATTTACAACAACAAGAGCAAACAGAGTTTGTAAAAGTTTTTCTTTATCACTTTCAGTTTGTCAACTGAATTGCTTGAGGACAAGCAAAGGTTTAAGCTTGGGGGAGTTGATACGTCTCCAACGTATCTACTTTTCCAAACACTTTTGCCCTTGTTTTGGACTCTAACTTGCATGATTTGAATGGAACTAACCCGGACCGACGTTGTTTTCAACAGAATTACCATGGTGCTATTTATGTGTAGGAGCAAACGTTATCGGAATGACCTGAAACTTCATGGAGACACTTTTCAGAAAATAAGAAAAATATCTGCCAAAGATGAAGGCCAGGGGGGCCACCACCTTGCCACAACGGTGGGGGCGCGCCCCCTACCTCGTGGGCCCCCTGTTGCATCTCCGACTCCAACTCCACCTCCATATATTGAGTTTCGATGAGAAAAAAATGAGAGAGAATAAATCATCGCGTTTTACGATACGGAGCCGCCGCCAAGCCCTAAAACCTCTCAGGAGGGCTGATCTGGAGTCCGTTCGGGGCTCCGGAGAGGGGAATCCATCGCCATAGCCATCATCGACCATCCTCCATCACCAATTTCATGATGCTCACCGCCGTGCATGAGTAATTCCATCGTAGGCTTGCTGGACAGTGATGGGTTGGATGGGATCTATCATGTAATCGAGTTAGTTTTGTTAGGGTTTGATCCCTAGTGTCCACTATGTTCTGAGATTGATGATGCTATGACTTTGCCATGCTTAATGCTTGTCACTAGGGCACAAGTGCCATGATTTCAGATCTGAACCTATTATGTTTTCATCAATATATGAGTGTTCTTGATCCTATCTTGCAAGTCTATAGTCACCTATTATGTGTTATGATCCGTTAACCCCGAAGTGACAATAATCGGGATAATTACCGGTGATGACCGTAGTTGAGGAGTTCATGTATTCACTATGCGTTAATGCTTTGTTCCGGTTCTCTATTAAAAGGAGGCCTTAATATCCCTTAGTTTTCGTAAGGACCCCGCTACCACGGGAGGGTAGGACAAAAGATGTCATGCAAGTTCTTTTCCATAAGCACGTATGAATATGTTCGGAATACATGCCTACATTATATCAATGAACTGGAGCTAGTTCTGTGTCACCCTAGGTTATGACTGTTACATGATGAACCGCATCCGGCATAATTCTCCATCACCGATCCATTGCCTACGAGCTTTCCACATATTGTTCTTCGCTTATTTACTTTCCCGTTGCTATTGCTATCATCACTACAAAATACCAAAAACATTACTTTTACTACCGTTACCTTTTGCTACTGTTATCACCACTATCATATTACTTTGCTACTAAACACTTTGCTGCAGATATTAAGTTTCCAGGTGTGGTTGAATTGCCAACTCGGCTGCTAATACATGAGAATATTCTTTGGCTCCCCTTGTGTCGAATCAATAAATTTGGGTTGAATACTCTACCCTCGAAAATTGTTGTGATCCCCTATACTTGTGGGTTATCAATGATGTGAACTATTGATGCTAATCACATGGTGATGTGATCTAGATTATTGACTCCAATGCAAGTGGGAGACTGAAGGAAATATGCCCTAGAGGCAATAATGAAGTTATTACTTATTTCCTTATTTCATGATAAATCTTTATTATTCATGCTAGAATTGTATTGACCGGAAACTTGATACATGTGTGAATGCATAGACAAACAGAGTGTCACTAGTATGCCTCTACTTGACTAGCTCGTTGAATCAAAGATGGTTAAGTTTCATAGCCATAGACATGAGTTGTCATTTGATTAACGGGATCACATCATTAGGAGAATGATGTGATTGACTTGACCCATTCCGTTAGCTTAGCACTTGATCGTTTAGTATCACTACAAAAAAATACACTTCCGTGATTATACGTGTTTGTCACAGTAGGTCGCGTTTTTGTCATGCATGTACATCCATGACAAATTTATGATAGAATCAAGATAGTCATACATGTGCTGTCGTAGAAGTGTTCCATGACATTACCAAAATTATCATCACGGAAGTGTCCACTTCCATGACGATAAATCGCGTGTCACAGAAGTGCTTTCGTCAAGGGTGACGGACACGTGGCATCCACCGTAACGGAACACCGTTAAGCTATCGGGTCGGGTTTTGGATCCAATAACCCGTTAACAGCCCCGACCAATGGGAAATTTCCACGTGTAAAATTCTTATTGGCCGGACAAAACACGTGTCAGCTCGTCAATGGGTCAGATAGGCGCCTATGATATGTCGACACATGGCATGGCCCAACAATGGCCCATTTAGCTTACAAAGTCGGCCTGTTTGACTTGGTCAAAAGTTAATGGGCTGGCCCATGAAAAGCCTGTTAACGGTCTCTTTGCAAATAGCCCATTTTACGGCCCGTTAACTCACGGCCCATTAGGCCCTAAAGGAAATCGGCCCAACAACGTCATGTGGGCCGTCGAATATAATACCAGCCCATTTCACTTTCGGCCCATGTATGGCCCACGACGTCTTTCAGCCCATATGAGGCCTTCGTATCTTTCGGCCCATTACAGGCCCACGGTGACTCTAGCCCATAATGAACAGTAATTTTCTTTATAGCCGTTAACGGCCCATGATTTACATGGGCCGCTTCCAGCCCGTGTTAGCTTTCGGCCTATTGACGGCCCATACGTTCTTGGGCTCCTTTTCGGCCATCGATTACTTCCGGCCCGTTACTGGGTTGTTCCCCTAATGGGCCAAATTCGGCCCATGGCAAGAGTCGGCCCATTACTGGCATGTTCCATTAATGGGCCAAATTCGGCCCATGGCAAGAGTCGGCCCGTTACTAGCATGTTACCCTAATGGGCCAAATTCGGCCCATGGCAAGAGTCGGCCCGTTTCTGGCCTGTTAACTTGTTGCACCATTTCCAACCCGTCCTATATTCTGGCCCATTAACGACCCGTTATGCCTATGACAGAATTAAGCCTTTGCTGTCCTACGGCCTGTTAACGGCCTGTTACCGTGCTGGGCCGATACCAATTACGCCCTATTATGGCCCATGTAGACCCATTTATCCGACGGCCCGAGGCCCGCCGATTACAGGCCCATTTATCGACGGCCCGTAGGAGACCCATGGATCCTACGGCCCGTATATGGCCCATGGTAGTTGCGGCCACTAGCAAACCAGGGAAAAGGAAGACTAGGAAATAAATAAGGCCGAAACTAACGCTAGGCTATTAAGGTGATTGCACAGATTACATCCACTCGGCATCAAAGATCGCCACCAGTGCAAATATAGGGAACACCCTACACTATACAAAAATGGCTTGCTGTTTTGTTTAGGCGCTGGCTGCACGTTAAGAATAAATTTTGTATCACACCAAAACAAATTACAACTATATAACAAAAGGAAGGTTGGCATAAAACTTAACGGTCTAGTAGATAAATGCACCACCAGAAGTTCAGAAGCTCAGTTCATTTGACCTTACTGTTACATTTTCATGCTGTATTGTCCGATGGAGCACCATAACCCTCGCCTTCATTTCCCCTAGGCTCCTGAACAACATAGCAAATGTCTGATAGTCTGGTTTCAAAACCATGCATATCTTGACGACATTGAGCAATGTTTCTCCTTGTTTCACAAAGGGTCTCTGTTAGGGAATGGACTTGTGTCTAGAGCGCAGATACAACATTGCTTTGAGCTTGCATATCTTGATCATGAGGCAGTTTGGATGATATTGCCTTAACAACCAACCCAGTATTATGCAGGAACGTGCTTTTGGCACTGTTAGTGGACAGGTACTGACCCACTGCAGCAAGAGCTGACATTGCGGTTATAGTTGCCTCGCCACCTTCAGAAGGTGGCGGTTCCACCATTTTTTCCATAGCTTGCTGAAAAGTTGAGGTTTTACATTAGTAGTACCAGAACAGAAGATATTAAGGAGGTATCAAAACCAAACAAAATAGCTTTGGTCTATATACAGAACTTATTCTGGTGAACCCATGTAAAATATTAGTTGTATTTTATTGCAAAGTACATAATAAAACCAGGTTCCAAACATATGACCATGTACCATCGCTAATGTATTGCCTATTTCTTCACATTATATTGAGGGCTAAGGATAAAGAGACGAAGTTTATAATACGGTAAGCATAGTATGACGTCATTCATATCACAAAACAACTGAGAACAGACAAACAGGCAATTGTAATGTTGTGTGGGCAAGTCCAGCACAGAACTAGATTACGGGTCAAGATCAAAGGAACATCACTCCTCTCTTTTAAACCTTGTAAGGTGCAATGATACGCTAAGACAATTGTGTATAAAATTTAAAAGAGTAATAGACATTGGCTGCAAACCATGCAGTTCAAGGCACAAGTCAGAGTAAGTAGTAGTAAAAAGGCATGAGGATTAAGGACTTACAACAGCGGCTTTGACTGGTGTAGTCATGCCGTTCTTCTTGCTGGTGTGATAGTCCTTGAAGGTTTCCACAGCATTTGGTTCAGGTACTTTTTGGTCCTTGAGGGCTTTCCTCTACATTTGGAACAAGTCAATATAGATCTGATAATATGGTACAGCAAAAAGAGTGAAACAGCAGCTAATTACAAGAGCCTCGCAGTGTGCAATATAGCTACGAGATCCTGTCGTCTGTTGGAATTTCACTTTCGTACGGTTGGCCTTGTTCTTTGAATAGTTCACCTACAAGAAGATAGATTTGTGTGGCACATGCGTAAATAGGACTTCAACGTGTGATCTGATGACATATATATAATGTACATGATACTTCAGATCGGACCAGTGTTTAACGAGGCCTCTCCAGTCTTCAACAGATATATTTTCCACTGGAGATGTTTGGGCAAGTTCACTATTAGCCTTGCCTTCAAAGTGAGTTTTCCTCAAGTTATACCGATATTGTCGCAGAGCAGACTTGAAAACATGGGTGCAAGCTTGTCTGGTTGCATCATCTTGGCTATCCAACTTGAACCTCATCTATTGAAAGTTATGGGAGTATCATTATCAGCAACCTAGAAAGTATTGGACAGAGCAAGACGATATTACTAGTTTCCATACATAACCATACTTATAGATAAATGGTCGAGGAAGATGTTGAACTGGATTTCGTCTTTGTCATTCCTGTACTGAATCCATGTTGGGAGGATACGTACATGACACCTAACAACAACCGCTGCCTCTGATACTAACTTGGCTGACTCTGTAGCATCACGTGGCCTTTTTAAACCTGCCTCAAAATGGATCTCCATTCTTCCTCCTCTATATTTAGTTAACCTATCGAGCATTATCCCTGATGTTTGTTTCCTCTTGCGCCTAGGTGCTAGTCCAACAACAAACATAGGAAGTGTTAGTGTACATCAAACTGTGAGACTACATATAAAGAAGCATGCAACTGTAACTTGACTCCAACAACTACCTTCTTGCTGTTGAAGCTCACAAGGTTCATATGATATTGCCAACTCGTCTTATGTCAAGAGTGCTTGGGAAGTAGTGTCAGGTGGCAAGGGAGCTTGGGAACGTGTTGCTAGCTCAGTTGACGCACGAGTACGTCGTGCAGCTGGTAGTACTGTGGTAGGTGTTGCAAGAACTAGGGATGTCTCTACTTGTTTGGTGGCAGCTATTTGTTTCTGTTTGTCTTTTTTTGCAACTCGTGTAGCATGGGATGCCGTGTTTGTAGAATTTTCTGCTGGACTTTGACCTTCTATTGCACCATCAGTACCAGCAGAATCTACAGGATTCATCCGCTTCTCATTCCCCGCCATTATGTGTTTCTTCCTCTTCTTCTGTGCCATGTTAAGTCAAGCCGACAAGAAAAATGAATAACAATTTAGTTCTTCAGAACAAATTGATGCGTGATGCAGACGAACTGAACTTTGATGTTAGACAACCACATGATAGGAGGATGTAATATGTATGAAAAACAGGACGGAAGAGATACAGAACTATGATGTGTAAACTAAGAAGAAGACATTTCACCAAATTAGAAGCAATGCAATGGAAGGTAGACACCATATGAAAGATGCTACAAATATCGCTCTGCCAAGTTAACAGTGTCTCATCATAAATGGCGTTTAAACAAATGTGAAGCAGTACAAGAAATAAATCATATGCAAGATGCAAAGAACATCACACTACCATGTTAGAGGTCTCTCGTCATTAGTGCCATTGCATATTCATAGCATTGCATATTCACGGCTTATGATGTGTAAACTAAGGAGAAGGCATTTCAACAAATTAGAAGCAATGAAAGCTAGACACCATATGAAAGATGCAACGAATATCACTCTACCAAGTTAAAACTGTCTCGTCATAAGTGCCATTTCAACAAATTAGTAATACAAGCTAGAAAAGAATGTGAGATGTAACCTATATCACACTCCGAAGTCAAACGTGCCTTATGATAAGTGATTGTTGCTGGTTACACAACAGTAGTAATTTGATGTAAGAACATGGTGTGATAGACAGATATTGTATGTTCTAGAAACAGGAACACGTGTCTTATTCAAGTATAATGTGTAAAGTAAGCAGATGGAATTCAACAAAATTAGAAGCAATACAAGCTAGACATCACACATAACATGCAACCACATATAACAGTGCCAAGTTAGAGGGAGCATCGGTGATGCTTCACTAGGGGAGACGTGCTCATCATAAACACAGCTTTGTTGAGTGTCTATGCATGTGTTGTCTTGGAAATCATCTTGGGGGTGTGGAGGAGTAGAAACTGTAGAGGCCCTCCGTTCAGAAGGATCACCTTTATCCGCTGCCTTGCTAACTTCCTTCCGCTTTATTGATTTTGAATTGTCAAGTAAAACCGACAAGAAAAAGCAATAAAATTCTCTCTTCAGAACTCATTCATGCATGATACTGACAATCAATACTTTGATGTAAGGCCAACACATGATACCAGGATGGAATATGTACGGAAAACAGGACGGCATGGCATGTTCACAACTGTTTGTGTAAACTAAGCAGAAACCATTCCAGCAAATAAGAAGCAATGCAAGCTAGACACCACATGAAAGATGCAACCAATATAACTCTGCCAAGTTAAAAGCGTCCCATCATAAATGGAATTTCAACAAATAAGAAGCAGCGCATGCTATAAATCATATGAAAGATGCAACTAATATCGCACTGCATATACGAAAGGTGTCTCGTCATGTTGATTGATGCGGGATACAAAAAACAATAGTTTTATGTAAGGACATGCTTAATAGACAGATGTACTATGTACTAAATACAGGAAGGCATGTCACATTAACAGGTATAATGTATAAGCTAAGCACACTAGCACAGGCAGTTTAACCAGATTGGAAGAATTACAATCTAGACACCATATGCAACATGCAACCACATATCACGCTACCAAGTTAGAGCAAGCACCTACGATGCTAGTGTAGGGGAAATGATGTAATCAACTACAGAGCTACGTTCACTATCTTCATCTAGCATTTCTGTTTCTTGATAATCATGTCGGGAGGCTGACGCTGCATTCTTTAAATCATGAGTAGTCCCCTTGCCTGCCTGCCTCATCATAAGTGATTGATGAGGGATACACAAGAACATTAGTTTGATGTAAGAACATGGTTAATACACAGATGTAGTAGTATGTACCAAAAACAAAAAGGCATGTCATATTCAAAGGTATAATGTGTAAGCTAAGCAGATGCAATTTAACCAAATTGGAAGCAATACAAGCTAGACATCCGGCTGGAGTGGTGAGCATGATCATCTAGGACCTGAGAGCCTGGCGGGAGGCGGGCTGCTTCACCACCAGCGCAGCTTTTTAGTTGGCCTCCAGGTGATGCATATCTTTGCTCGGCTTGTCACTGGCTCGGCCAGTGCCTTGACTAGCTATTTGTCTTCTGGTGCTCACGGGATGGTGGTTCATGTAAAAAAATATTTCCTTATCTTACTGACTTCGGCCTTTCGAATACAAACTAGACACCATATGGAACATGCGACCACATATGACACCGCGAAGTTAAAGCAAGCACCTGGGATGGTGGTTCATTGCGAGCGAGGTCATCAACTCCAGAGCTACGTTCCCCGTCTCCATCTGCTGACACTACACCCTTTAAAGTGTTGAAACGTGTCTTGCCTAGCCGCACACCAAACTGGAGCAACTTCTCTCTTTCCTTTTTGGCTTCTCTCATGGCAGCAGAGTCTGAAATACCCTTGCATAAAAACACAATAGTGAGAGTAAGGGTGAAGTGTGTGCAGAACTAGTGCATTGTAAAAGTAGCAGATAGCAGGTGGCTGAAAAATAAATGACAGGAGACATATGATAGCTCTACAACATTGCATGGCAAACAAAATTAGATTCTACTATGTATGATTTTGTAATATATGAGCACAGGAAATGCAGGTACTCCTCCAGCACACCACCACATGTGGTCATATCTAAGATAACAGTCGACTGAAAATAAATAGGTCAGTCGATTTTTTTAATGAACCGGCCGATCTATAAGGAACGGGCAGATGGCCTTCGTCAACCTCCCGCCAGTCACTGCTGACGATCTTTCTCGAACCGCCAGCGACCATCGGCCCAGACCCTGCCTCCGCCGCCCCGCCCTCCCATCGACCTCACACCACCGTCGTGCTTGGCAGCGCCCCCAGGCCATCCCTTTAATCCCGGCCGACCTACAGATCGGGCGCCAGTAGCTCTAGCCGCACACGCCCCTAAGATAAACACCAAGGCGTTGCTTCCCCGGCGTAATAGGCGTACTAGCGCCTATTACGCCAGGGAATGCTTCCGTTAATTGGGAATCAAGTGGCCAGAAATTGAAATTCAGGGGGGCGACGAACCTCTAGCTAAGGTGAAATAGTATATGAGGAGAAACCTTGTGCATCGCGAGTTACTAGGAACATCTAGTATCAAGAAGAAGCGGTCAACTAGTGTCTTCTATGGGATGAATACCGTGCAAGCAGAGACGTGAGATTTGCACGAATAAGGTAAGAGGAGTACCTTTTCGGTTGCCGGCGTGGTCACCTCCATAAGTCGCGCCGATTTTCTTCTTTTTACCGAGGAAACCAATGTTCTGGAGGGTGCAGGCTTGGACGAACCCATGGCCAAATTGTTGACTGTGTTGCCATGGCCGTATGTCGGCGGAGGGGAAGCAGATCCGAGGCGGCGAAGGATGGCGTAGCAGGAACAGCTCCGGTGCGGTGGAGGGTGGCGAAGTTGGAGCGGCAGCTGTGAGGTGCAGGACGGCGTGGTTGAACTGGCTCGGGTACGGACGGCTCGGCCTCGGCTTCAACTACTAGCCGTGGAGGGCGTTGTGGTTGAGGTTGCGGTGGACGACGACGTTGGGGTATCGGCTCCGGCGTGATGGAGGAGGGCGGCGGTTGATGGGTGGGATGGGGTGGCGGACGGAGAACGCCGGGGTTTCACAGCTGGTGGAGAGATAGTTTTGGCGCCCACGGAGTACGAATGGGGAATCGGACGGGTGGGGGGGAACCATGTTTCGGTCTGGGATGCGCTTGTTTTTGGCTTTTTTGAACAGAAGATGGGACGCGCTTGTTTGAAATTTGGGGAAACTACAAACTTTGCCCCCCTCTGAAATTTCAGACCTACCGCGGGTCGGGGGTAGGATGGTAATCCCAGGTGTCCCAAATAGTGGGCGGGAGCGATTTTGGCTGCGCGCATGTGTGCTTAGGCGGCCATTGTGTATGAATGTTTTTCGGATGCAGTTGCGTGGCGTCTAGATGAAGCTACAAAACAACCCCGGTTTAGACCTTTGGACGTCGGGCCGGTAGGTTTCACGGGTCGGAGTTATTAGAAAAGTAATTTCCTTGTACTACCAAACATTGGTCTCACGCGGTTTCGGGCGAGTAGAGGCTCTTTTGGCGCTTCGTTCGAAATTTTGAAACACAAGCATTCACGTTTAGAGTACTCTTGAACTATGAGGATTGACCTTGTATGTTTGAAAACCTCATTAAATTATCCGCTTCTTTTTGAAATTTTAACACTTGAAAATCCTATAACTATGATTATTTTGGAATGGAGGAGCTAAATTTGAATCTATTTTGTACACGACTACATATGCTATTATGTACAAAATCAGAGCAAAGATTGGTGCCCCCATAATTTAGGTATGGTTTACAAATTCCATGATATCAAATTCAAATAATTGAATGGACTTCATGTTGAATTTGATTTTTTTAAACCACCTTAAGTTGAATTCAAATGTATGCTAGTTCATAGGTGGTAGCTATTTATAATGTCCATTGTGTAACTTTCGTATGTATAATGTGATTTACACACACAACATGAACTATACTCACGTTTATATTCGATTGCTAAAGAGATGCATTGTCTGGAGTTCAAAATACTAACTATGTGGATCAATTGTGTCGAATAATAACATAGACATGCTCAAATTCGATAGAATCTAGATGTCTGATGGATCAATGACCGCTCCTTACGCGAATTGCAAATATCATGATCCCATCCTAATATTTGGATACAATTTATATCTTTAATCAATGTGTAGAGCAATCTTTTACGTGTAGTTTCACTCTCCATCGGTGATCTCTCACACATGCTCACACACTCTCTCCCGAGGTGTCTTTCTCGCACACATGCTCTAGATATAACCCTCCCTCCCTCTCGTAACCATTTACAACTATTTTCACTAACCTTTATCACAAGCACTCTTCCTCTCGCAAACATACACACGCACAATCCTCATCGACCCTTTCTATATACATGGACCTACCTACGTGTCTCATGTATGCACATTATCTTTACACCTGTCTCTCACGCATTGTCTCACACCTCTCTTCCTAATCGACGAGTATGATTCTAGCTAAAGTTAGGTTGGATGAATAGTAATATCAGAGATAAAGGGGTTATCTTTGTCCGAGAACCTAGGGTTACAAATCCTAGCCGGCTTTGTCAGTGGACACAGAGTCCTTCACAATTCTGCTATCTTTGTCTTGTACGACTAGGCATCCATGGGTCTTCCTAAATGCGTCACGGGCCGACCAATGTGGCACAGGATGGAACATAACGAAGGGCCTCACCTCGACCCACCGGACCTCAAACGGTGACACACCCTCTGCCCCCACGTCTCATTATGTTCTCACACCCACACATACCAACACAAACGCCACACACATAGAAAATTTCTCCTGGTGCCTCTATTCCCTCCCCCCTTGCATATACACACTCAAGGGAATGGAATCTCTTGTCGTGACGTCATATTCGTCTCTCTCTAGACCACTCTCATTTCTCGTGCTATCTCTCCCAGGCCCCCCCCCCCCGTCGGCCCCTCTATCCATGCCTCTCTCGAATACGTAATACACACACATACCTCTCTAGGCCCCGCCAAATGCATCAACTACACATTCACACATGTTACATCACGTACCCCATTGATCTAAAAAGCCCTCTCTTCATGTTTATTTCGCATACAACATTCCTTTTGAATAAAGTGTGGCCAAAAAATTGTTTTAGAGTTTCTACATATATACAACATTACAAAGTTATATGGAGGAGTACAAACGCTAATTTGCATTGCATGGTGCCCACAATGATATTTATTCCGCACTGTGAATTTATATATTTTTGTACTATATACAAAGTTAGTCATAATAAAGAGAAACGAAGAGCATCTCTCTCTCCATCGCATACCCTCCTTGTACGCCCCTTTCACGTATGCACACAAAACTATCTCCAGGTCCTCTAAAAGTAAGCCCCCAGAAAATTCACGCATGTTTCATCTTTCTCTCGCGATATATGCAATGACGATCATTGTATTTGAAGCGAAAGCACGATACGTACATTGGACTTCAGAATCCACTCATTACGGTCACCATTTACGTTTAGTGGTTATTATGCAGTCACGGGCTCACCGTACAACTCTGTATTTGCTCATGACATGACTAGTTGACCAGTTAAACGCTCCAGGTGGCACCTCTAGTGTTGCATCACATTATCTCACTACCATCGTGCCCACCTGTCGACTTGTATCTACTCTACATCTACACTCTTATAAAATACATAAAATACACTCTTATAAAAACAGAGTTGGTGATGATGGTGTGCCTGCCATCCTGCAATATAGGCCGTCCGATTTATATCTGACGGATAGGAAAGAAACTATGGCAATTTTGCAAAAAGGTACCCACACACCTCTCCACATTTGCAAATAAGGCCTTCCCTAGTTCATCCTTTTCTCTCACAAGATAAACAAGTCATACAAATGCATCTTGATGTTACATGCAACGCACGCGCATCTTGCTAGTAAGAATGAAAACAAACGACAAAAAAATATTTGGACGGTGGTTCGAAGTCATGACCGCGGGCACAGCGGACAAGGTGGCCTTGTATTGGCATGCTGAGCCGTCTGTTTTAACACACAGGAGCTGGTGTGGTGATTATACATGCACGCACGCATGCACACGAACTGCATCCACGCAACACTCACACAAACACATGCACCCACGCACGCACGCAACACTCACACGTACACACGCAGCCACGCACGCAACACTCACACGCACACACGCACGCATGCATGCACACACCAGTACACCACATGACCAACACACACTCTCATGCTCAAGTGCTCAACCTACACATGCATGCGCACACATCAGGCCCTGACAGACACATACACAACCAGATGATTCCCGCGCACGGGTTGGAGCCTTGTCGCGCCTGCGTAAATTTGTGTTTATCTGACCTTTTGCCTATGCGAACTGACAGGTGGGACCCACAACGAACGTGGTCAATTTAACTAGTCAACATGGCGCCACACAGACTATTTGGCTGGTCAACAGAGTGCAATCCGATGTTGAGCTGTGAGCAAGTGACCGTATAATCACCGCAAAATGTATATAGTGATCGTAATCAGCTTATTCTAAAGTTCGGTGACCGTATTACGCTTTTCTCTCTGTAGGCCCTCCAAAACTACATCTCTACACGTTCTCGCATGTTACATCTAACAACTATGCAATACAGCACTACTACTACACTCTAACACAATAAATCATATGTGTTTTTACTAGATATCATATTATTACTTATAATTATTCAGTTTGCATACACTAAAATTGCCTTTGAAATGTATGGCCAGTATCATCTACCACGCGGGAAAAATCCCGCCCTTTCCTGTTTAATCGGGTTTGTATCGATGGATCGTGCGAAACAGCAAATCTATAGTACTATATAGTACAAGTGACAGTTCACTGGGCCGTTGTGTCGTCTACTCCTCCGTCGTAAGAGTGGAGCGCTCGCTTTCATAAATCTTCTAGTCCCTTTCGCCGACATGTGGGACATCAAGCTACCGGGTCCACGTGCCATACCAGAATACAGTGCAGAGCAGCCGGGGTGAAGCACCCCAGTCATGGCGCCGGCGTAGTAATGAGCAATGAGGCGTCAACTCACAAAGCTGCACCTTTCCCGCAGTTAAGTTGGAGGGACGAAGCAACCATCATTTCACTCCTTGCTGAATCCGCTTCTCCCCCATCTTCTTCAACTTAACCACGTGTTGCTTCTGTCGTTGTTCTGCCTCATGTGGGACGCGGATCGACTGAAGCACTGACACGTGGGACCGCATGTTAGCAAACCGCCAGGACAACGTCCTCCGAAAATAAGAAGCATAATCCTAGACTTACAAAGGGCTATGTAGCTGCTATGTATACTTTCCATCTAATCAATATATGCCCCCCTGATTTTCAGGTGGGGTGGGCCTAATCCTCTCCTTTAATCCAATCAAATAGTCCCACATCACATCAGTTCGTAACTTTACATAAACCATTACGTGGATGTAGCATTGCTCAAATAAGAAACCTCCCCCGCCATCCGTGCGCCAAAATCACCTCCTTTTTACTAATCCCGATTCTATAACTTTTTAGATCAATATAATTGAGATTTGTATAGATAGCACACAGGAGCAAAACCAAGTGTGAAAATAGCTTTTGGCATCGTGGGAACCATTGTGGACGGTGTTGCCAAAGCCAAAAAGATGGAACCGAAGCTCCCTGGTTGATTGATTGAAGGAATAGAAAAATGCAACGTCTCTCCTCTTTCTCCCATGCTTGGACGCATGTAGTACAGTATAGAGCACAGAGTCTACTCCCCTGTCCCTTCTATCACAAATCACAAAGCAGTGAGGCATCAAATCACAAAACCACGGACGAAGCAACCATCATTTCACTCTTTGCTGACTCCGCTTCTCCATCGTCTTCTTCGAGAAGCCATCTCACCGCATTAGTTACTCCTAGTAGTACTAGTAAAGGACTTCCTGGATGCAAATAAGGTGGTTGTCTCGGCTTGCAGGCGGCACTTGCGAACGACTTACCGTGGTCTCCCCCAATGGTGTTCTTCGTCGAACGCACTTCGCCAAACCACCAAAAAATAAAAATATCATCGACGTCACCGCAATGGGGAAGGAAGTCAAATATAGTTACTACCTCCATTTTTTTGTACACAAGGCCAGTATATCAAAATTACAATTTGCAAAGGGCCACTAACACTAATCGAGGCAAAATTGATGGGGTTAGCAACCAAGGACATTAATATCCCCTGCATGCATGCGGAAGTGAGAAGGTTGGTTTGCATGGCACTGCATTAATCAAGCGATGAGGAGTGAGATGGTTAGCTCTTTGGTCTTTGGAGAAAAAAATACGCATTAATTGACACGTGAAACAAGGATTTGTATCGATTAAATCCTGTGAAGGAAAACCCAGCCTTTCTTTTTTAACACTTGTACTCCTAGTACGTACATACTTATCCTGTTTGGATCTAGGCCTTGCATTGCCAAACTTCGCCACACATTTTTGCCAAGCTTGCCTAAAATTTTCAAAATGAGAAGGAGGTACACTTGCGCACGGCTATCGCGGTCGCACTGCACCCTCACACGGTCGCTCCTGCACTCCGCGGTCGCATCGCACCCTCACACAGCCGCTCCTGTATGCCGCAAACCCAACCAAGGGAACGCACCCTCACTGACACGTGCTGTTGTATGTGAACACACCAAACTCAGCCATCCTATCGCTGACACATAATTTTCGTTCATAGAGTATGTTTATCCAACCGCATGTTGGGGAGTATCCATACGGCCCGTGCGGTGGTCTATTGGGAAAGAAGATGAGGTGAGGAAGAAGGAAAGAAGGGTTAGGAGACATAGGATATTCATCCAACCGCCTGAAATGGTAGACTGACCCAAGTCAGGCGACTTGCATAACAAATATATGTTTTTACACAGCAAAAGATCCATAAAAATAACAACATAAAGAAAAACTATCACTGCTCACGGAAAGAGATGACTTCGTCGTCTTTGGCTGCCAGCGCGAACCAGCCGTCGCTGCCGATGTGTGTCTCCGCACCGTGGTTGTCCTCGGCCTCCAGCTACTCGTTCAAGCGGAGCGTGCGGGCGCTCTGCACGGACGAGAGCGCGGCCCGGTTCAAGTCGAGGACGTCTGGTTCCGCCTACAGGAGGACCTCGATGGCAGCGGCATTCGCGCGCTCCGCGTCGAGTCGAGCCTCCGCCACCCGGTTCAAGTCCAAGACGTCTGGTTCCGCCTGTAGGAGGGCGTCGATGAGAGCGGCATATGCGTGCTCTGCGTTGGGTCGAGCCTCTGCCGCCTGGTTCAAGTCCAAGACGTCCGGTTCCGCCTGCAGGAGGGCCTCGATGGCAGCGGCATCCGCGCGCTCCGCCTCAAGTTGAGCCTCCGCCGCCCGGTTCACATCCACGACATCCGGTTCCGCCTGCAGGAGAGCCTCGATGGCAGCGGCATGCACGCGCTCCGCATCGAGTTGAGCCTCTGCCTCCGGGTCCTCCTTTAGTATCGCTATTTTGAACCGCTGGTCCGCCTGCACCATGGGGGACTCGGACGCCGGCATGAAGTCGACGTCCATCGTCTCATACCCATCGGGGGCCTTCTGCATCGCGACCTCCGCAATGAACATTGGATCGGCTTCCTCCTCCTCGTAGCTTGGCTCCAGTGAACTCGGGGATTGGCCCGCCGCAAAGCGAGCTTGGGAACGGAGGTCTGTGGCGCCGACCGCCACCGCGATTTTTGTGCGACGCTCCGGTGTTAGCATCTTGTAGTAAGTGATCTTGCGGCACACCATGGCTTTCCTGCGAACTAGGGGACGCTTGATGCGGGCTAGGGGATCGAAAGGTGGGGGAATGGGCTGGAGATTTGGTGTGGTTTTAGGGCAGTGGCTGGCGTAGGCCGAACAGCGAAGGTTCTGGTGTGAATAGTGGTTCTGGTAACGACCGGTCAATCGGTTTTGACTGTACATCGCTCTTGGCGCGTTCGCATTGCAGCCCCGGCACGCTGGACCCTCCACGTCGCTCACCGAATGGAACGCGCTTCGTCTTGCATTTTCGCTCGCTTGTGGGACCACAGTTGAGAGCAAACCGACGTCCCCCCCCTCCCCCGCCCGCGTCATTTATTATACCACCACTCCCTTTGTTTTATGCGGAGTAAATAAAAACAGAGGGAGTATACTACGGATGAGGATCCCCTGACGTGGCCGAACCCATTGAGTAACAGACATGCGAGGCCTAGCAAGCATGGGATCCACCAATAAGTGACCGTAAGGGAGGGTAAGGCAGGGATACCTACGTCAGAGGATCCACTTCCACTATACTACTTTGACCAAATGTTAGAGTAATAATATATGACATGCAACTTACACAAATGTTAGAGTAATAATATATGACATGCAACTTACACAAAGCATACAGGGTCTAATGCGTTTTTCGAGGCTAACTTTGACCAAATGTTAGAGTAATAATATATGACATGCAACTTACACAAAGCATACGGTCAAATTTGTATGTGAAAGGAGTTTCCAATGATACAATTTTCACATTATACAACTCATGTATTATTAATCTTGTCAATAGTCAAATTGGAAACCATCTCGAGTACAAATCTAGGAGTACGTACGAATCTAGCAATATTGATTGGGCGTTGTTGAATGTTCATACCTTTTTTATCAAAGTAGATATACTTTGACTACACAGAAAACTTATATGTAAACTAGAAAGGATAGGAGGGAGTATATTGTACGTTGAAAAACGAAACGAACATTGAATACCCTTTATATATGATTTGCGGTTGCTATGATCACCGGTTCAAAATTTTGAATCCTCCTTAGGTATCACGTGCCCCCACTCATTCCCTCTCGATTTCATCTCGGGGTCCGGAGATCTATTGAAAGAGGACTAGGGTGGGTACATGCAAATGATACTCGGCGGAATGTTCAAATGAGGCATGCGGGAGGATGGACTCGACTGGAGGGCGACATGATCGATGGAGAAGAGGGTTGGAGAGGAATGAGAAATAAGAAAACGCCACGTGATTATACTTGAACGGATCAAATAAACAATAAGTTGTCTCGCTTGGCCTACATAGTGAAAGGCCTAATGCGCAACGCGGAGCACTGACGCTCAAATATGGCCGGAAAAATAGGGAAACAGACATGTGGGGCACACCCGTCGGGACGACGTAGCGCAGACTAGTCCAATGGAGGAGCTGGCCCACGACCTCCTCGCCACCGACAACCGTTCATGTGGGTCGTTGGGGCCAACAACGGGGCGTAGCTCCAGCACCGCCTCTGGACACGGCGACCGCGGTGAGCGACACGCTCATATCGTCGCTAGACACAGTCGGTTTCAGTTTGCCGAGGGTGGCGTTAGTGTTGTGGCACGACCAATGGTATGTTTGGTTTGTGCCCAAGGTTGCCCCATCAAAGCATTGGGTAGCCAAAATTTTGGTTGAGGTATTGGTTGCCCATGATTTGGCCGACATTGGCAAGAAAAATGAACTAGAGTTGGCTAGAGTTCATTGGCATGCCAAAAAATGGCAACCATCCAAACAAAGACCAATCTTTTGGTCATGACCAAAATTTTGGCAAGGTGCACTTTGGCCACAATCCAAACACACCCCAACACCCGGCTCGTCGAGGATGCACGGGGCGCCGCGACGCGTCCGCGGAGTGGTGTAGCGCGGCCAACTGCATCCTCTGGACCTGAGACCATGCCGGGTCATCTTGCTTTTTCAATGACATGCGGGGATCGCATATGACCAAAGGGCATCTCCAACGTTGCCACGACCGCAGCTGACTACCCTGGCACACCAAAACCCTCATCCCTCGCGCCATCGCGTGGTGCGTTCCCAGCCGGCGTCAGCTGCCCGCATTCATGCTGTCCGTTCATATGTCGTCATTAAGAGGCTCGGTGCCCGCGGAACCAACTCCGGCGACTTAATGACGCACCCGGACGCTTGGCCTCACCGGAATGCGCTACTTAAAGCCGCAACGCCCAACTAACCTCCACACCATAGTGCATCGTCCTCCTACCTGGAACCACATCCGCCATGACCGCAAGCGCGAACGCTCTGCGGGAGAGCTTGTCTTCGGGGATGGAGCTCGACGTCGCCGCCCTCGCTCAAGTCACCACACAAGAGGTGGCCACGCTGGCGGCCGACGACGGGAGCACCGTCAGCCACGCGTCCCACTTGCCGTCGTCCAACGTCCGGCACCACCGAGGTCGGGGACTCCTCCGAGGATGAGTAGGGCATGGGAGGCGGCAGGGCATGGTGTGCCAACTGGCCGGTCCGTCTCCCGTGTTCTACTTTTCCTCGCCGGAGACTGCACCTTCACTTCACGGGTCTTGAACCCCGCCCCCGTACATGGAGATCACAGATGGAGGATGTCGGTCGCCGCCATAGAATAGGTTTAGGGTCGGGTTTATTTTATTTTTTTGTCCTATAAAAGTTCGAAATGTAATGAAAATCTGCCATGTTTGCATTAATCTCGGCCGGTGTATATGAACTTTCACAATAATATACATATTTGTAGGAGTACTAGCAAGATGCCCGTGCGTTTCACGGAAGATCAAGATATTGTGGGAGAAAAGGACGAACGAGGGAAAGCCTTATCGGCAAATGTGGAGAGGAGTGCGGGTAAATTGTCATAGTTTCCTTTCTATCCGTTAGATATAGATCGGACGACCTATATTGCAGGATCGGACACATCTTTCTACATCTACGGGAACCTACGAAAGGGTTAACGTAAATTGCCTCTCTCTCTCTCTCCTCCCTTGATTTTCATGGTGGTGGGCCCCTCCCTCCCCCCAATCTACAATCAACAGCTCACACGTTTCACATTACGTTAATTACGTAACTGGGATTACGTAGGTGTAGCATTACTCGTCCTAAAAACCCAACTAAGCCAACCTCCCAGCATATCGTGCGGGAAAAGACCCGGCCGCACCGTTTTAGTCGGGATTACCGGATTACTAGTAGTAGTATCGATGGATCGCGCGAAGCAACAGATTTTTTTTTGAGGGGGCGAAGCACCTAGTTTAAAAGGAAAAAATGCGGTACACTCACAGCACTCCTGTCACGGTCGCACTGCACCCCACACACGTTCGGTCCTGCACACGGCTCACGCAAACGGAACGCACTTCGGCTTGCCTCTTCACTGACACGTGGGACTGCACTTGGAGAAACCGACCATGCGCCAAACTCCCCTCGCCCACCGCGCGAAAATCCTCCCCCCCCCCACACACACACCCAAAAATTCCCCCCAAATCCGATTCAACCGCCCTTCGGACAACTAGCCAATAATATTCCCCAAACCCCCCCTCCCCCATGTCCCCCTCCACTCCATTCGCTCCACCAAAGCTGCCCTCCCCGCCGCGTCGATACGTCAGCGCCGTGGTTCGGCGATCCTCTCGCTCCCACAGTACGCTCTCATAGACCACCGCCCTCCAGCCGCGCCGCCACCTCTGGCTACGTTCTTGTGGAGGTGCACGGCGGTCAGCGCCGCCACCGCTGGCGACGTTCGTGTGGAGACGCATGGTGGTAAGCTTCTTCCACGATACGTGCATTCTAGACTGAGGCCATGTTCATGTCAGTGTAGCGCTGAATGTTAGCTGATAGACGCTGTTAATCTCACTGTTTGCCGAAGTAGTTTACTGTCAATATGCTCTGCTTAAGTAGCTTCCTTGCCCTGTTCTGCACTCAATCTTCTTAGCTGAGATGGCATGCCAAGACCGATTAGTTGCTAAAATATCCTGCCATATATTTATTGTGACGTAGATTGCCATGGTCTAGTAGCCAATCTGTTAGCTGAAATAGCTCTACATAGTTTTATACTCAATCTTTGTTGCTGCGATGGCCTTCGATAGTTCGATGGCAGTGTGCTCAGCCTCATTGACTGCTGAAACAGCCTGCCATAATTTGGCACTCAAATATGTTTGCTGAATTAGCTTTACATATATTTCGTTACTTAGATCTGCTCGTCCAAATATCTTGCCATAGCTTTAGACATCGACCTAGGTATTTTTTCTGGACTTCGTAAAAAAGCATATATGTTTTTCCTGTAATATCTAGTAGAAGAACTAATTTGTATGTCTAACAGATGGACAGGACTTGGATAACTTCTGCTCGAAGATTCTGCGCTGCATATGTCGAGGGGGTTGAAAACTTCATGAACTTTATCAGAGTTGAGTACGGTGGTCCGAAATCAGATGTGCTCTGCCCGTATAGCAGTTGTATGAATTCAGTTACAAGACCTCAGTCAACTGTGCAAAATCATCTACACTTGTATGGGATGTCGGTCACATATACTAGGCGGGTTCATCATGGTGAAGCTGTGAACGTCAATGTTATTGACTACGTGGAAGTAGCAGATCACCATCTTGATCTGCCTGATGCTCAGGTGGAAGAGGAGGAGGAGGTGGTGGTGGCGGAGCCAGTGAGTTTGACCAACATTGAAACAATGCTACGAAATGCTCGTGCATTCCATGAACTTTCACCTGCAGAAGAAAAACGGTGGGCCCGCATGTTGGAACAATGCAACGTTGCTGTCACCCCAGGAAATAGCTGTCCGTATTCTCAGCTATGGTCACCTTTCTTCAGGTGAAGACATCTGAGCGGATGACCAACAAATCAATCGATGCGATGTTGGCTGCTTTCCGGGAATCTTTCCCAGATGCGTCTGAGCTGCCACACACCTACAGTAAAATGAAGAATTTCCTTCGTGCGGTTGGAATTGGATATGATATGATCCATGTTTGTAAGAATAATTGTGTTCTGTTTCGGAAGGATTATGCCAACTTAAGTGAATGCTCGAAATGCAAATCATCAAGATGGAAAGATGGCGATGCTGTGAAGAGGATTCCTCATAATGTTCTGAGACATTTTCCAATTACACCAAGATTGCAGAGGTTGTTTCATGATGCTGAAACAAGAGAGGATGTATTGTGGCATTCTAGGAACCAGGAGTACAGAGATCAGAATATAATGAGCCATCCATCTCATGGTAGTGAGTGGAAAAGCTTCAATGATAAACACAAAGAGTTTGTTGCTGACCCGAGAAACATTAGACTTGGCTTAGCTTCAGATGGATTTAACCCATTTGGCCACCAGAGCGCCACATATAGCATGTGGCCAGTGCTTGTTATCCCTTACAACATGCCTCCAAATGTCTACACCAAAGAATCAAACTACATGATGGCCTTGCTCATCCCAGGTCCAAAAAGTCCTAGAAATGATTTTGATTTGTTCATGGAGCCTCTTGTGGAGGAACTTCAACAGCTATGGAAGGGTGTTCTCACTCGAGACCTATATAGCAGCCCACCAGCTGATTTCTTTCTGCGTGCTGTTATAATTTGGTGCATCCATGATTATCCGGCTTTGGGCACTATGTCAGGGCGAACGACACATGGTTACAATGCATGTATTCGCTGTGACAGGAATCCGCTGTCATACGCAATACTTAGCAAGATCTGTTACATTGGACACCGCCGTTTCCTTGCCAAGGACAAGCCGCATCCTAGAAAATACCGAAGACATGTGTTCAATGCAAAGCATGAAAACCGTGATGCGCCAAAGAGGCTCACCGCCGATGAGTTGCAAGTGGAATTAGATAAGGTCGGGCATATTACACCAGGAAACCATCCTGGTAATGGTAGCGGGAAAAGGAAGCGTGGCAGGGTAGAAGAGAGATCATTGTTTACCCGCAGGTCCACTTTGTGGGACTTGGAGTATTGAAAAGATTTGGATCTATGGCATAATCTTGATGTGATGCACATCGAGAAAAATATGTGTGACAGCATTATCAGCACACTTCTTAATATTGAAGGCAAGACGAAAGATACCTTAAAATCTAGGATTGATTTGACACACCTGGGTATCAAAAAGGATTTCCAGGTGCAAGATGAAGGTAAACCACGGGATATGGCACCAGCTGTGTACGTCTTGGACAAGGTAAAAAGAAAAGAATTCTGCGAGGTCCTATCACGTGTGAGATTCCCACATGGATTTGCTTCCAACCCTGAAAGGAGAGTCAGTGCAGATGGAAACAAGGTACAAGGGTTGAAAGCTCATGACTGCCACGTCCTACTTCAAAGGGTTTTACCTGTTATCCTTAGAGGATTGGGCCGCCCTGACTTATACAGAGCAGTTGCAGAGTTGGGACAATTCTTCAGGGAACTCTGCAGTAGGAATATCAGGATAGATGCTTTGGAGCGTCTTAGAGACAAGATACCAACTGTCCTATGCGACCTTGAGAAGATATATCCTCCAGCCTTCTTTGATGTGATGGTGCATTTGGTTGTTCATCTACCTGATGAGGCACTACTTAGAGGTCCAATATAGTATGGCTGGATGTACCCTATTGAAAGGCGACTAGGCACTTTCAAGGTCTATGTTAGGAACAGAGCTAGACCCAAGGGTTCCATTGCAGAGGCCTACATTTCTACAGAAGCGTTGACATTCTGCTCAAAATACATTGAAACAGCTGATCAGCTTAGCAAAGAGGTGGGTGAAGACAATCCCAGGCTCAATGTTTTCGATTATTCTGTTCGAGTTATAGGGAAGAGTCGACAAGACGACAAACCTAAATATTTGGACAAAATGGTTTGGTATGTGTTGAATAACTGTCCTGAGATACTACCTTATATCAAGTAAGTGCAGTACTGCAGCTTATACATCGTAATCTACTAAACTTGCAGCACATTCTTATATATTTAGATGTTTGACGCGATCACTATGTTGTGCAGCATCTACAAAGAGGAGTTACTGCCGCAAAATCCAAGAAACATTGACAAACTGGTTATGGCAGGATTTGCGAAATGGTTCAAGAACCATGTAAGCTTTTGAAGTGCACTGTCAATTTTTTTAATATATTGAGTACATAAGATGATCAGCTTGTCTATTTTCTAACCATAGGTTAAGAAGATGCGGGAGGATGGGCAGGCAGTTGATGATGCCCTTTACTCACTAGAAATGGGTCCTGATACTCGGGTAAGACATTATGAATCTTGCGTTGTTGGAGATGTGCGTTACAACACCGTCGCATGAGACGAAGGCAGGAAGACACAAAACAGTGCCATCATGAGCACGAATACGTATGACAAAGAGACAACTGAAATGTGTGCTAACATAACAGACATTATTCAGTTGCAGTATATCTCCAGTTTCGAGGATCATCGGTGTGTGGTTCTGTTGTGCTGTCGTTGGTATAACCTGTTTTTCGGGATCGCAAAACCCAGAGCTGATGATTATTTCAAATCCATCAATGTCAAGGCGGCGTACTAGACCAACGAGCCTTTTATTTTGGCAAATCAAGCAACATAGATATTTTTCTTGGAAGACACATTTGCACGTAGCGATGACTGAAGAGTATTGCAAAGGTTTAAGCAGAGGAATTCGTTTAATGAAGTTGCACAACAAGATGATGCTTACACTGCTCCTGATGTGGAAGATAACACAGATGTTCCTAATATCTTTGAGAACCATCACGTCAATGACGCCGGCGAAAAGATTGCATGTCGTGCTGTGGACATACAAGAGTTGATCAAGAAGAAGCCAATGTTCGAGGACGTTGAGAACGAAGAAGAAGATGACACTGTGGGGAATTACGATTCAGACTGATACACATGGCGAAGATGTTGACGCTGCTGCTGCGGATGATGATTACATTGATTTTGTCGTATTTGCCTGTCAGAAGACGTTTTTTTATCTACTATGTGAAATTGTGTTTGCTATGACAACTGAAACCTGATGAACATGTTGTTTAGTATTTTGTTGTGAGAACATCACTTGTTATGTATGCTGATTTGTGTTTGGTGATTGTATGACAACTAAAACATGATGACATTGTTGTTTAGTTGTACTCATATTTGGCTGTGAAACTTGAATTTGATGACATAGTTTGCTGTTGGACTGCAATTTGCTCGACGACTTCGAATGAGAACAAAGCTGGCCCGACAAGGCCTCTGCTATTTATTTATTTATATGAGCAAAAGGGGATACCCCCTGATTTCCGTTAATAGAAATCATTAGATGTTCACAACACTACGCCCAGCCTGCTACACAGGTTTCATTCATTACTAGTTTCAGCAAAGTGCTCATGTCGTAGCCACTGAATACATCACGAGTGCTACATACACTGCAAATAAAGAGACAATCATCCTACAGAGCACATCGATTTTGCCTATTATCTTCACAAGCTCTTTCATCTCCTCATTGTTGTCAAGGCCGTTCAGCAGCTATTGCTTGGCCATGATAAGAGGAACTGCATCTTTAACCTTCTGCTCTGCATCTTCCTCTTCTGTCGTACCTTCAGTTACTTGTCCAACACCCCAACCTGCTGGTATTGGGATTCCTCGGCTAACCAAATAATCAGCGTAGTTGCATTCCCTCACATCAGCAACTTCCCAGAAATACAAATCACAGGAATCTTCCCTTTTCTGCATGAATCAAATTGGTAGATCATCAACCAAACTATTAAAAAAATCAGCAACTGAAAGCAGCAGAACAACACTAAAACGTATTATTACCCCATGATTCGGGCATTTGTAGAAGACTTGGCCAGGGTTGCGGATTGTGGTTGAGACGCGACGGATGACTCTGCGTGATTTCCAGCAGTGGCACCACACCAACGGCAATGGGTTGTGATGAGCAATCGGCTGCGGTGCGCGTGCCGGTGAGGGTGTGATGAGACCCACACGCGATGGTACGGGTTGCGACTTGGCGCATATCTGGTTGTTGCCTGCTAAAGAGCAGGTGGACGAGCAGCCAGCGGACATGGTTGCTGCGGCCAGAGCTTCTGATGCTAGGTAGAATAAGTAGAGAAGAGGAGAAGCGAACGTTGGATATGTTAGTTTCATTACTTGCAGAGTAGCATAGCACCATATATAGTCATAGTCTAGGTTTGGATTCGAACCAGCTACAGGAGCACGTCTTTCTTTTTTCTAAAACTTAGCAACGTCTCTTTACTGGTACACTAGCTTGTTATGTACGCCTTCCCAAGTCTTTGATTTTCTTTCCCTTTTTGCGAGGAAGGAAGGAGGACAAAATTGAGAGTTCCTGGGACTCGAACCCAAGACCTCTCGGTTGAAAACCAAGGGTGCTAGTCACTTATGTGGCGAACGTTCCCTGTGAGGAGGACGGCAGACGAACGCATTTTCCTCGCAGTTTTCTTCCTATATATAAAAAAGTATGCTACTTGGTGTCCGCTTAGTCAACAAATGATTCTGCCAACCTTGACCGTTGGATTGACATTCAACGTCTATCGCGTTTCTTCAGTCTCTTCTTCCTCGAGCCATCAAAGCCAAACCAGCGTCGGCGGGACCGCCTGCTCCCGCCTCCCACGGCTGGCTATGATCTTCCCCGGCTCCTGTTCATTCCCATCCGAGGCCTCACCATCGTCCTCCGCCTTGGTTCGCTCGCCGCGGCGCCGCCCTCCGGTGTTGTCAACATGGTCAACAACCGAGAGGAATAAGGAGATGACTGTACATGGTGAGGATGACAGTAGGGACCCAGTAGCGCGCACAGTAATTTTGTTTTTTCGAGACGGAGAAGGGTATCAACTGGGTTGTGCGGGACCCGTGGCCCGTCTAGCCCAGGCTTTTATTTCATATGTTTAGCACATGACCATCCCAGTTTGTTTTTTTCCTTTCTGAAAATTGCTAGCCAGCTATTTTGTTTTTTGCAGAATAACCAACGTAGGCCTACTTGCTTTTCTACGCCCTGCTGGGCCGGAAATCTTTCAAGACAAGGAGGGATGCATTTTGCCCAGAAAATGGGCTATAAGTAATAAGAAATGGGCTATAAGTAATAATAAATGGGCTGTAAAATGAAAAAATACAGCAAACAGACAATTAGTTCCAAAATACTGTTTTCTTTCGGATTTTGATATTTCAAATTTCATTGTTTTTGTGCGGGTAAAATTTCATTGAATTTAAATTAAGGTATATTTAGATTTAAAATTAATTTGAATCTGGCTAGAAATTTCGGGTTGTATGCTGTTTGGGACAGATTTGGAGGTTGACTTGTGGGTCTACTAGGTTGACGTGTAATTTGGCTTTGTCAACTTAGTCCACAAACGATTCTAGCAGCAGTGACCGTTGGATGTTAATCCAACGGCCATGCTGCTTCTTCAATATCTGATCTTCTTGCTCCAACCGCCCAAACCAGCTCCGGTGGGACTGCCTGCTCCCGCCTCCCGTGGCCGGCTGTGCTCAGGCCATTCCTCTACTCACCCACACCTCCTGTTATTTTCCGGCGACGGCAGCTGGACCAGTAAACCCTCGTACTCCCCACCGCGTGGGCAACCATTGCCGAGTCTTCCCCGGCTCCGTGTCGTTCCCTTCCTAGGCCTCGCCGTCGTCCACCGCCATGGTGCTCTCGGCGTGGCCTGATCAACTTGGTCAACGAACGATATCCATCGGTTGTGGACTGTACGCGCAAAATAATGATTCCACCACCTGACAGCTGGGACCCACCGGAAGGGCCTCTGTATTTCGTGAAAAAAACATTCCCCCTACTGACATGTCGGACCCACCAGCTATATCTTCGCACGCAAGGAAGTGCCTCCTTATTATGCACACAAAAATGAATACCCCCCCTGCTAGCTAGGACCCACCATAGTGAGAGGATGACTTGTGGGCCAACAAAGTTGATGGGGACGGAGGGCTTTGTCAACTTAGTCAATATGAACGATTCTAGCTCCAGTGACCGTACGATGTCAATCCAACGGCTGTAGTGCTTCTTCAACCTCTGGTCTTCTTGCTCCAGCCGCCCAAAGCAGCGCCGGTCGTGCCGCATGCTCCTGCCTCCCGTGGCCGGTTGTGCTGCCGTGGAGGCCTCACCGCCCCCTACTATTCCCACCGCTAGCCATGCCCTGCGGCGACGGCAGCCTCACACCGCAGCCGAACCAGTGAACCCTCGTACTCCTCTCCGTGCGGGCTTCCACTGCCGCGTCTTCCTCGGCTCCGCGTCGTCCCCTTCCTAGGCCTCGCCGTCGTCCATCGCCTTGGTGCTCTCCGCGCGGCGTGGTCAACGTGGTCAAGGAATGACTTCCATCGGAAGAGTACTATACGTGGAGAGGCTGACAGCTGGGTCCACGGCCACAGCCCAGTTTTTTTGTGATTTGCCAAGTAAGTCGCTTTGTCAGGCCTGTTGGGCTGCAAATCTTTCAAAACGAGGAGAGCTTTCATTCGGCTGGCCGAGAAAATGGCCCATCAGTAATGAGAAATGGGCTGTACATTTTTAAAACACATCAAACCGGCAAGTAGTTTCAAATATCTTTTTTTCATTTCAAGATTTTAAATTACATTAATTTTTATGCGTGGTGAATTTGTTGGATTTTATATTGATATACATTTATTTTTAAAATCAGTTTGAATGTGAGTCGAAATTTTGGGATTAAAAACAGTTCAGACCGCACCGAAATATGCAAAATTTCGTATAATTTTTTAATTGTGGCCACAATTTGGGCTGTAATGCTAACAAAAAGAATATGGGCTCCAAAAAACCTTAAGAATTAGCAAATGGGCTGAAAATTATTAGAAATAATGGCAGATGGGCTGTATGCTGTTTTCCACAGATTTGAGGCTTTCCTAAAAAAAAGGTTGACGCACAAGCAGTGACTGTTGGATGTCCATCCAACGGCCGTCGTGCTTCTTCAATCTCTGCTCTTCCTGCTCCAGCCGCTCAAACAAGCACCGGCGAGACTGTCTGCTCCCTTCCTTCCCGCAGCCGGCTGTGCTGCCGCGCAGGCCTCACCGCCCAACCGTACTCCCATTGCTGGCCTAGCCAACCCTCTACTCACCCACACCTGATGTTATTCTCCGGCGACAGCAGATGAACCAGTAAACCCTCGTACAATCGTACTCCCCTCCACGTGGGAAACAACTGCTGAGTCTTCCCTGCCTCCGTGTCGTTCCCTTCCTAGGCCTCGCCGTCCTCCACCGCCCTGGTGCTCTCGGCGCGGCCTGGTCAACGTGGTCAACGTCCGACATGCATCTGAAGTGGACTGTATGTGGAGAGGCCGACAGCTGGGTCCACGGCCACGCGCAAGGAAATGCCTCCTTATTACACGCAAAATAATGATTCCTCCACTTGACATCAGGGACCCACCGAAAGGGCCTCTGTATTTCGCGAAAAAAACGTTACCGCCACTGACAGCTCGGACCGACCAGCTATATCTTCGCACGCAAGGAAGTGCCTCCTTATTACGCACAAAAAAAATGAATACTCCCCCTGTTAGCTGGGACCCAGTATAGTGGCAGGCTGACTTGTGGGCCTACTAAGTTGACGGGGATGGAGGGCTTTGTCAACTTAGTCAATATGCATGATTCTAGCTCCAGTGATCGTACGATGTCCATCCAACGGCCGTAGTGCTTATTCAACCTCTGTTCTTCTTGTTCCAGCCGCCCAAACCAGCGCCGGTCGTGCCTCGTGCTCCTGCCTCCCGTGGCCGGCTGCGATGCGGCGGAGGCCTCACCACCCCCTACTACTCCCACCACTGGCCAGGCCATCCCACTCACCCACACCCCCTGTTACTATGCGGCGACGGCAGCCTCACACCGCAGCGAACCAATGCCCTCGTACTACTCTACGCGTGGGCATCCACTGTCGCGTCTTCCCCGGCTCCGCGTCGTCCCCTTCCTAGGCCTCGCCGTCGTCCACCGCCCTGGTGCTCTCGGCGCGGCGTGGTCAACGTGGTCAAGGAACGGCTTCCATCGGACGTGGATTGTATGTGGAGAGGCTGACAGCTGGGTCCACGGCCGCAGCAAGGAAGTGCCTCCTTATTACGTCCAAAATAATTATTCCTCCACCTGACAGCAGGGACCCACCGGACGGGCCACCGTATTTCGCCCCCCTGACTGCTGGGACCCACCAGCTACATCTTCGCACGCAAGGAAGTGCCTGACAGTCGGGACCCACCTGGTCGAAGCGTACGTAGCGTTGTCATTCTGGTCGCGAACGTGTACTTACATATATACTGCTGATGTAGAGGCGCGCACGTGTCGTAGTAGAGGTGGCCAGGGTGCAAGAAAGAACATACGGCCACGTATGTGTACATACGGGTGGGGTCTCGAACGCCTACTCGCGCATACGTACGGCGAGGGCTCGTGGACATGGCTGGCTCGAAACGGAGAAACAGCGTCGTCGTCGTGTTCATGGGGAGGCAACGAAATGCATCGTGTTCATCGGGAGGCAACGGAATGCTCGTGTTCATCGGGAGGCAACGGAACGCGTGGGAACCAACCGGCTGGGTCAAAACGGAATGCGTGGTCATGTTCATCGGGAGGGCTTGGACGGAACAGGCGATGGAAACGAGGCCTGGCGTATCGCACAACAGAGGAAACAGACCTCCTACATTCGGAATGGGGTCCTGTTGATCGAGAGGGGTATGGCATATACCGCAAAACGGAGGAAACGGACCTCCTACGGTTGAAACAGGGGTCCTATTTATCGGGAGGGGTGTGGCGTACCGCAAAACGGACGAAACGGACCTCCTACGGTCGAAACGGGGGTCCTGTTCATCGGGAGGGGTGTGGCGTACCGCAAAACGGGACTCCGCAGGATACTGTTCATCTCCACCGTCGACCCCCTCCAGCCTCCACGAGCTACTGTTCATCCACCGTCGACCTCCTCCAGCCTCCACCTGCGACTGTTCATCCACGGGCTCCTATTCATCCAGCCTCCACCGTGCGCTACTCCACCGGCTACTGTTCAACCAGCCCTCTCCACGGACTCCTGTTCAGCCACCCCTCCACGGGCTACTGTTCATCCTGCCCTCCACCATCTATTGTTCATCCTGCCCTCCACGGGGTGGTCCTGTTCATCCAGCCCTCCACAGGGTCCTGTTCATCCAGCCCCAACCGGCTCGATCGATCGGGGTCCTGTTCATCCAGAGGCAACACCACGGGGTCCTGTTCATCCACCCCCATCGGGAACTGTTCATCCAACCCCCCCCCCCACAACACTCACTGTTCATCCAGAGGCAACATCGATCAGCTTTAGTTAGCAGCAGTAGCGAAGGAATCGCTCGATCGGGTTCAGTTAACAGCCATCGATCGATCGCTCGGGTTCAGTAACGCGTAGCCTGCAGTGTAATCGCTCGGGTTCAGTAGAGCCCAATGCCTCGCTCGGGTTCAGTTAGAGCCAACGCCTCGCACACACGTGCGCACGTGTACGAGAGAAACGCGCATCGCTCGGCCCCCGACCTCCCACCGTAACCGGGAACTCCCCGAAATTTTCCTTGCCCTTGCTTCTACCATAGTTTTTCCGTCATGGACGGCCCAAAGGATGTCACGCAACTGCGTCTCCGGCCCGCCCAGGACGAAAAGCCCATTTTATGTCATGATTTTTTGTCATAGAAGTAGGATCCCACCACATCTATGATGATACCAGGTTTTGTCACAATTATCGTCATAGAAGTGTCATATGTATGACAGAAAAAAATTCATTCGGCCCAAAATGTCACGGATGTGTCTTTTTTTCTAGTGTACGTTGCTATTGCTTTCTTCATGACTTATACATGTTCCTATGACTATGAGATTATGCAACTCCCATTTACCGGAGGAACACTTTGTGTGTTACCAAACATCATAACGTAACTGGGTGATTATAAAGGTGCTCTACAGGTGTCTTCAAAGGTACTTGTTGAGTTGGCGTATTTCGAGATTAGGATTTGTCACTCCGATTGTCGGAGAGGTATCTCTGGGCCCTCTCGGTAATGCACATCACTATAAGCCTTGCAAGCATTGTAACTAATGAGTTAGTTGCGGGATGATGCATTACGGAACGAGTAAAGAGACTTACCGGTAATGAGATTGAACTAGGTATTGAGATACCGACGATCGAATCTCGGGCAAGTAACATACCGATGACAATGGGAACAATGTATGTTGTTATGTAGTTTGACCGATAAAGATCTTCGTAGAATATGTAGAAGCCAATATGAGCATCCAGGTTCCGCTATTGGTTATTGACCGAAGATGTGTCTCGGTCATGTCTACATGGTTCTCGAACCCGTAGGGTCCGCACGCTTAACGTTCGGTGACGATTTGTATTATGAGTTATGTGATTTGATGTAACGAAGGTAGTTTGGAGTCCCGGATGAGATCGGGGACATGACGAGGAGTCTCTAAATGGTCGAGACGTAAAGATCGATATATTGGACGACTATATTCGGACATCGGAAAAGTTTCGAGTGATTCGGGTATTTTTCGGAGTACCGGAGAGTTACGGGAATTCGTATTGGGCCTTAATGGGCCATACGGGAAAGGAGAGAAAGGCCTCAAAAGGTGGCCGCACCCCTCCCCATTGTCTGGTCCGAATTGGACTAGGGAAGGGGGGCGCCCCCTTCCTTCCTTCTCCTTTTCCCTTCCCCTTTTCCTATTCCATATGGGAGGAGGAATCCTAGTAGGACTAGGGAGTCCTAGTAGGACTAGGGAGTCCTAGTAGGACTCCACACTTCTGGCGCACCCTAGGGGCTGGCCGGCCTCCCCTCCTCCATCCTTTATATACAGGGGCAGGGGGCACCCTAGAACACACAAGTTGATCTATTGATCTATTCCAGCCGTGTGTGGTGCCCCCTCCACCATAATCCACCTCGATTATATCGTAACGGTGCTTACGCGAAGCCCTACGTCGGTAGCATCATCATCACCGTCATCACACCGTCATGCTGACAAAACTCTCCCGTGAAGCTCTACTGGATCGGAGTTCGTGGGACATCATCGAGCTGAACATGTGCTGAACTCGGAGGTGCCGTGCGTTCGGTACCTGGATCAGTCGGATCGTGAAGACGTACGACTACATTAACCGCGTTGTGCTAACGCTTCCGCATTCGGTCTACGAGGGTACGTGGACACACTCTCCCCTCTCGTTGCTATGCGTCACCATGATCCTGTGTGTGCGTAGGAATTTTTTTGAAATTACTACGTTCCCCAACAGCTGTGTCAGGGTCCATGTGACGATGATGATAAGTGAAGGGTGGCTAACCCTATGATGGACCGGCTCAACTCAAGCCTGGCAGCATCTCTCCGACTAAGCCCATCATGTTCCTTAGGAGTGAATTGCAAAACACCACCACATTTGAAGTGTTGGACCGGATTTGACACCACATTTCTGAAAGACTGTGTCTCGGTCATCTGTTTCTCAAACATCATGCAGTGCGAGAAACATTAACTCTCTACTCCGGGCAGATCATACCAAACCTACAACCCACTACCTGCTGATCCACCTCTTCAAGAGCTTCACGTAACTTACTCAACTATGCTAGAGCCCATAATAGCTTGTGGCTGCACATGGAAGTTTCTAGCATGAATAATCTCAGTTCCCTTTGAGCCTGGGTGGCGGTCCATAGGAAAATCACACGGAACCCCGGGATTTCCAAAAATACAGGCAACACTGGGTACTCCAGGTGCCTCAATCCACCCAGATGTGTATTTAAGTTGCCATCTTAAGTTGAACCATTAATTTAATAATCTCACATCTGTCATGGATTTCACTCGCCCAAACCACGTCTACGAGCATAGCATAGCAATATAAGCAATTCGTATAAGTAACTCCCAAGGGTTTGAATGTAACAGGGCAATAGGTTCTGCCTCATCAACTACTTCCCAGCCCACATGTTAATCACATCCTAACCATGCAATGTTTGAGGATTGGAACTAATGCATAAAAACTGGGTGATAAGGGGGTATGATCAAAGTGTTACTTGCCTTGCTGACGATCCGCGAAACCTAGAGACTCCAAATAACACGCTTCGCACTCCGGGAATTCTATCACAAACAAACAATAGCATACATAAGCAATCAAGTAAAGAAGCACGGGTAAAACTCAAATAAGAAGATCTAACTAGAAAGTTCAACTTAAGAACTCCGGTTTGCAAAAAGAATCAAATCAAACGAAGCAACGAAACTCAAACGGCAAAAGAAACAAGATCTGTTTACTAATCTGGACCTAGGTCAAATTTTACAGTAGCAAAATCTTGTTTAAGTTGGTTAAACGGAAAGAGGGTCTCGAGACGATCATCTAGGCGCTTGAATCGCCTGATTCCGACAAACGAGCGAAAGATAAACTAGAACGAAAATCGGATCAGAAATCACGATTAGAAATAATCGCGGAAAAATCCGATAAAAGAAAACTGACGAACAGGCTAACTAGCGAGCGAAAACCGTTCGCTAAAACGAACATACGGACGAACGTCCGCTAAAAAGAAGAATCGGGAAAAACCGGCAAACCGAAAAAAACGAACTAGGGTTTTCTAAAAAAATCGGATCAGTTTTCTTTTAAAAAACCGGCGGCAACGGCTACCTCGTTGGTCCGGCGAGACGTGGCGGCGACGGCGGGGCGAGGCGGCGGCGGCGTGGCGCGGGAGCGGCGGCGGCGGCTGCCGCGGCGGCGAGGCGCGGCAAAGGCAGCGCGGCGCGGGCGGGCTGTGGGCGGTGGCTGCGACGGCGGTGGTGGGTGGTGGTGGCGGTGGGGGCCTGGGTATATAAAGGAGAAAGGGGAGGGGGTGACTTGGTGAGGGGTCAAGGGGCGGCGGGGAAGGGGAGTTCGGCTCGGACTCCTCGAATCGGCGGCGGCGCGGCTGGTCTCCTGGAGGGAGACGGTGCGCGGGAGGGAGGCGGGCCGGCGGCTGGGCTTCGGTCCAGTTAGCCCCTGCGCACAATTTTTTTAAAATAATTCCACCGAAACTAAAAAAATCCTAGAAAATAAAATAAAATTCTAAAAATGCCAAAACAAATTTTCACCGTCTAAATGAAATATTTAGTATGAGATAAACATTTTCTTGGCCCTAAAATGCAACTTTGAAAACGTGCAATTTTTCCAATGCAAACAAAATTGCAATAAAATCCGAATAAAAACAAATATTTGATCTTAATATTTTTCCTCCAATATTTCAATTATTTTGGAGAAGTCATATTATCTTCTCTCGTGAAAATCATCGAGTTGCATGAAGTTTATGAATTGGAAATATTTCCGAATGAAATTCAAATCTTTTCGAAACCCTTTTCATTTAAATAAATGGAAGAAGTCATGTCATCTTCTCTCCAGGGTTTTGTGGTGAAAAGAATTTGAATTCACGGAGATCATAAATGCAAAAATGAAAGTTTGGGAAAGTCCTTTTATTCCCTCTCATTTAACTTTCAAAAAGTTTCAAATTTCACTCACTTTCAGTCAATCAATCAAATCTATCTATTTATATAACATTCCAAAATTTAGAAATTTTGGGATGTTACATCGGAGGTGGACAACTGGCTCAGGATCCGTAGCTTATCAACATAGCGAGCCCCTTCACCGCTAGAGTGGGATATTGAGCGGTGGGCGGCGGTGACCATGTCCCGCAAGATAATGACTTCTGGCGATGGCGGCCATTAGTGGTCTTCGGGTCTCAGAGGCGTCTAGTAAGTTTTCATCCTCCACCTCGCTCGCTTTGTGTCATTTTTAGGTTTTTCCGATTTAGAGTTAGGGTTATTGGATTCATATGGATTTAGTATTAGGGATAGGGTTTGTGACATAGGAAATGTCCGGGTTACTCCATTCTTATGGATTTAGAGTGTATGGCTAGGGTTTGTGCATATGATTGTTAGTGTTATTTGAATGTGGTATGTTAGAGTTATTGAAGTGTTTTATTAACATACAAATTGCTTTCAAAGTGCATATTAGTGTTTGTTTATTGCAGTGTTTTACTAGTGCATATATTTAGGTGATTAAGCTGCTTCCTGAATATTATGTAGAGCTCCATATTTAATATGTAGTAACTATTTATGTTACACTTACAATAAAGATTGATGGATAGATATTTGAAACAGTTAAATCTATGACATAATCTAAAAATGAATCAAATAACAGCTATCCAATCAGTTACTGATTCTCCTAATTCATTTTTGTAGTTTGGATGGTGAGATATGTGAAATTAGGTTCCTTTTTCAAGGGAGAGTCAACTTGGAAAGGACCATTTTCCTGTCAGAAATAACTTTCATTAACATGTTAGCACTGATGGAGACTGGAGAGGGATATACTTATGCCGACTACATGTTCTATGTGAAAGATGAGGGAAAGGGGGCAACATGTATACAGGTTATTGGCAGTGAAGATATGCTAGAGGAGATACTTGACCAGTATGATGAGCAAAAGGTGCTCAACATAACTGTAATTAAGGCTACTGAGCCTAATCTAGGAGATTTGAATAGGGGAAACTTTGTGGAGGAACAAGTACCAACAGGCCAGGTTGGGCAATCCAACATAATCGATGAGGATGGGGTATTGTTCCCCTTTGTCCAATCTAACAGTGAGGAGCTATATTAAATCCCTATCTATAGTGCATAGCCAGGTGAAGTTTTTGTTTATGTAAACACACAAGAGAGCATGAATTTGCAGAAGGCAAGGGGCAGAGAGAAAGTAGAGGAGTACTTTGGCCCCTCTGATGATGAAGGGTTTGTTGATTTCAACTGGTGTGAATACATGCGAAAAGATCATGAGAGAGAAATTGAGGAGGGGGAGATTATTGAGAGGCTGAGGCAGAAGAGGAAGCAGACAGAAGATCCTATGTTTCACTTTGAAGGAGACACGGAAGTGGAAGAGATGTGCCAAGAGGTAGAGGACTCAGGCACGCATCCTAATATAACACTTCCTCAAACATTTAAGAAAGTAGGAAATGCAGGTCCAACTACAAGATCCCGTCATTAGGTTGAGACAGAGGTACTTCTTGATTTTATTCCATCATATGATTCAGGTTATTTCCATGGAGACTATGGCATTGGTGAATTAGATGGTGAGGCAGGCCTAGAATCTTTGTCACTTCCTTGTGGAAGGAAGAGCCAAGCCAAGAGGTCCAAGGCTAGTTAGTGGTATGATGAGACAAAGCCAGATGCTCATGAGAAACATTGCTTGAGTTTGTGCTTTACTGATGTCTATTAGTTTAGAAGAGCACTGTGGAATTATCATATCAGGATACTTATAAATTTTCATTACCATAGTAATTGCAAAGATAGGATCATAGTTTATGGCACAGAAAGGGAAAGTGGATGTCCAGTTTTATTGAGCTCTTCATCAGTCATCCACTTATTATTCTCGCAATTCTAGTCCTGCCAGTCAAACAACTTTGTGACATCCTCAACCAGATGCTTGTACTAATTGTCAAGTTGATCCAACTCCTTGTTGAACTTGGCAGTCTCTTTTTGATCCTTCTTATGGTCCATAACCCTGTCATGGTTCTCCTCATGAAACATCTCCCATATCTTCACCGGGCATCTTTGCAAAATGGAAGGCCATGGGGCATTAACCCACTCAGCAACTCCACAATCAACACCACCCTACATAAGTAGTTACTAAATAAATAAGCTAACTAAAACAATAACTGGATCAAATAGACCGTAAATTTTGATTAAGTGCATTTAACAAACACTCAAAGCTAACAACAAAAGTTCGGTTTGAAATAACTGAAGCAAATAAAATATCACACTCACGCTAGCAGTTACAACAAAGATTCAATTTAAAAAACTTAATCAAATAGAACATGATACTAACAACACTTAACTAGAGCTATAATTCAATCAAATAAACACTTAACTAGGGCCAGCTTAAGTTTTTCTTAACACAAAAACTTAAATGACTTTGAATAAAATAGACACTGACATTTGTTCAGTCAAGTTCAGTTTTACTTATCTGAAACTACAAGATACTAGCATTGCAAATCCACTGATCCACTAAAAATACAATACTACAACAGTTCAATCAGTACTTAACTGAATTTCCGGACAGAAATAACAACCATTCATCAACACACAGAAATACCAACCATTCATCAACACACAGAAATAACAACCATTCATCAACACACAGAAATAACAAACATTGACTGCCACTAACAATAACCCTAATTGGATAACACAAACATGCACCCCACATCCATAGAACCTCCTCCTGGCGAGGATGCCTTCAAATGCAACATATTTCAAACATGGGGCCTGGTGAAGCTTGCATTTGAAGGTTGGATCTATAGCTCTACCACAGAAATATGTATCTACAGTGGTTTCGGGGTTCTCCTGCATTGTCAGCACAGATATTAACCACACAAAAACTTCAAGTGCTTAAAGATGGTCTCAAATAGAAGAACACATGAACCCTAACCCTCGGTGCAAAGCATAGCACTTACCCAGAGCTCCATGTCCATGCCGACGAAGTAATCGTCACTACTCTCCTCTCCATCCTTTCACGACGACATGACTGAATGGCCGTGAGGAGACAGTGCCTCCTTCGCGACGGCGACGGGCTCAGCGGCGAGAGCAAGGGGAGATGGCATAGCAGAGAGTGAGCGAGTGGAGCGAGCGAATGGAGTAGATGCCACCTATGCCATCTGTTTTGTACTACGGCGCTAGCTAATGGCTTTCAACCCCCTCGCCATCTCAGTAGTCCGGCGTGGCACTGACTGGTAGGCCAGGCCTGTCAAAAATCGCCATTAACTCGCTCAAATCGGTCATTTGCTTTTATTGAGAAAATTAACAAGAATAATGGTGGAATTTTAGGGGCGCGCAAGAAGTGTGGTGGCAAATCCGGTCCAAAACTTCAAATGTGGTGTTTTTTGCAATACTCTGTACCTTAGAGGTGTTGTAACTCGGTTCGCCAAATTTTTGTGTGATTAGCTGGATCGTTCTCAATTTCTTTTTAATTGATAAACGAGTGTCTTTTACCTGGTTTCAAAAAAAATATCCATCATGTATTCAAATTTCGAAACACCAGTCTCAAGGTGAAAGATATTGTCGGCCAATTGGGGGCACATCATCATTTTTCTGCTAAGCACATCAGTGCTTGTAATAGCATCCAATTAATGCTCTTTTTACATGCTTTTGCCTATGTAATCAACATCATTATATCCTAGCCGGTTGATGGTTTCATCAATTTGATGTCGGGCCTTCGTGGCTTTTCTCTATAAAAAAACCACGGGCCTCCACGGCACTATGATGCTACATCTTGTTTGGAAACAACAATGACCACAAGAGTCAGTTGGGTCACAACAAGGGTTCGTAGTCGGCTCTCCACCATGTTTGTTGTGGAGTTGGAGCTGCTGTGTCACGGTCCACATGGCGATGATGACAAGCGAAGGGTGGCCAGCATACGATGGACGATTTCGCAAAAAAAGACATACGATGGATGAGCTCAACTCTAGCCTTTCGGAGGTGCTCATAGGGGTAGGGTGTGCGTTCATAAGGGTGAGTGTATGCGCGTATATATGAGTGCTTGTGTCCGTACTGATGTTAAAAAAAAACTCTAGCCTTGCGCATCTCTCCAACAATGCCCATCATGTTCCATGATGAATCGGTCTATATTAGTGGTGTTTAACTTGGTTCGCCCAGTTTTTCTGTAAGTAGATGGGCCGTTCTCACTCTCTTCTTATAATGAGTAAAAAGAGTGTCCTTCACCTCGTTTCAAAAAAATACAGCCATCATCTATTCAAATTTCGGAACACCGGTCAGTCTCAAGGTGAGAGATATTGTCGACCGATTTGGGGGCACATCATCATTTTTCCTGTAAGCACGTCACTGCCTGTAATAGCATCCAATCAATGCCCTTATTTCCCCCGTTCCTTTCAGGCGACTGGACATCTACATTGAAAGATAGCACTGTGGAGTTTGGCAGACGTAAAAGGGAAATCACCCCAAATAGGCCACGATCAATTGAATCAAACAAACACCATCAATTCCATGTCAGGGCCCGGGGCCTCCCTCTTTCTCTTCTTGTAGCTGCCCCAAAGTTAATTCCTCTTCATTTCCCACTGTGAACTTGGAGAGACGATTCCTTGCTTGTATGTATCCGTGGCGCAGACGATAGAAAAAACAGGGAACCACAGCTGTGCATGCATCGAAAAACTTGGCGGGAAAAATGCGTTCAGAAACTAGCTGAAGCAACGAGAAAAGAGAGGGAGAAAACCGTGGCAATTGATTTGTGTTTCCCCCTTTGGGCAACATAAAGCGTATTCCTTGTTTGTCTCCGGAAAGAAACCAACGTAGCCGCGGAGCTACAAGCCACAAGAGAAGAGCTAGCTAGCTGCTAGCAGAGATGGGTCGACGGAGGTGAGAGGAAGGGAAGGGAAGAAAGGAGACGAGATCCTGCCAAAAGTTTGGGTTTGTAAAAGCGAGGCAACTTTGCAGTTTCCATGCATGTCTTGCCCCTTTACAACTCGGCGGTGAAAAAAGTGAGAGAGAAGAGGAGGCGCTTTGCTGAGGTCTAGGGCCACTGCCTGCCCGCTCCGATTCAGCACAGGAGGCGAACTGAAGCAAGCACACTTGACTAGCTGTCTACTGCTAGCTAGCTAGTACTAGCTATAGCTAGCTAGGCCTACCTGCTACTACTCGATCGATCATGCATGCATGGATTACTCCTAGCTAGCCGCCATCACAGCTCAAACACACACACATTATTTGCCATGCATCGATCTCTTTTCAGCCTTTCTTTTTACCTCAGATTCGGTGCAACATTATGACTCTGGATATGAGCATCTCATCGCGATTCAGAGTGATATGTAGTTTGTCCTTTACTCTCCCTTCCCTAGCTAGCTAGGATGTTTTCTAGACAGCTGTGTGCTTATGATTCATTTTATAAAGAAGGATTATCCAGGCATCTGCATCAAGCAATGTGCACACCAAATTTTATTAAATTATTCAAGAGAGTTTGAAAAGATAAATACGTGGATCAATTCAAAACGAACTTTTTTTACGATCTATGGCGCTACACCTACAAGTTCAATGGTGTGCCCTGACTTCACACTAACGTACACCATCTAATCTAATGGCCTCATCAAGCCATCGACAGCGAGCCGAGAGCATCAACCAGTCTAGCATATCCTCAGCGTGCATCACATGCACACGTTGTAAAATATCTGCCGTCGTCATCTTTCATCGTCTCAACTTCAAGAAAGATCAACACATAGACCTTGCATTGTTCAACTGCCGTCGACGCCACCACGACGCCAGGCGTCGCCACCGAGTGGCGGAGGCAGGGGGTGCCAGCAGGGGCCCCGGCCCAGGCCAACAAGCAGAAGTTTCCGCTACACAAGTGATTACCTGCTACTAATTCTGTGTATTATCATGATTTTTTTGGCTTTGGCCCTCCACAACAAGACATAACATCAAGTTGGCCCCCTTGATTAAGTTTTCCTGCCTCCGCCACTGTCGCCACCATCCCACGCATGTCCATCAACGAGACCCCGCGCCACGTCACCAAGACTTGTTGTTGTCGATGTGATAGAAGCCACACTGCTTCACCTTGGCCACCGCATGAGAGCACACGGAGACTAGCATGGGATCTGCCACAGCCGCGCCCCAGAGCCACCGCGGAGGAAAGCCCCGCCACTGCCATCATACCCCACTCGGGCTTTGCCCAGCAACAGTCCGGCAGCGACGGTGGCCGCGCCCTAGATCGCCCGGGGGGAGCAGCAATAGTTTAGGGGTGATGCAGAGATCGAAGGTGGCGGCGGCGGCTGAACCCTAGATCGCGAGGGGTGGGAGAGGAGGGGAGTCAGGGGCTTGTTTTGGTCTCTCTCTCTCTCTCTCTCTCTAGAGTGAAATGAACTTAATTTCACGCATTTTCCTATGTGTGTTTTTTCGAGAAATTTTCTCCAATGTTCATCTACCAAGAAAGCAAAAGCATTTCCTTTCTGAGGAAAGGGGGAACAAGGCAGGGCCAGGCTTCTCATGAGTTTGGATGCATCATTTGTTTGTCAAATCACATGCACTCTCTCGCTCAATCGACCCCTGCCTCCTGCACACAGTCACGATCGATCGACGGATGGATGGATCGACGACGACGTGCATACAGCCGGTCTGTCTGAATCAATTAGTGCACGCGTAGCCTGTAATTTGATGCTGCCAGTGCCATGCCATGCATATACCGATCTTGATTGCCGCTGCTGCTACTCATGGCGACTTGTCCGCAAACCCAGGAGGGAAAAGGGAGCGCTGCCCTGCCGGCCGGGCCTGTAGTAAACCATCCGTCCATGGATCATTACTCGACTCGAGAGCTAGCTAATCCATAATGCCATCTGTCAGCCTTATGCATGGCTGCTGCTGCAGCTGCTCCTGCAGAAGAACATCTTTGCTGTCTACTGTACGTAGACTGCTGCTGTCCAAGCATGCATGCATGCATTTTTTCTTTTTGGTCAAGTAGGCGCTACACTACTAGTACGTGCAGCTACAGCGCCCCTAGGAGTATAACCTAGCCAGCTACAAAATGTACTACTCCTCAACAACTTTGATCATGAGATGTACTACTGTTGTACAGTAGTGTACTAGCTAGTACTGCTAGCTACGTTTGAATTGAATCCATCTATCTACCAAAAAATAAGAGAAAATTTGTGTTCGTCGCCAAGTACGTACATGCATGCTAATTTGGACTGGGCATGCATACGCGAGAAATTAATAGCGTTGCTTCTCATGTTGCCGCCAGCCCACATGGATGCTAATTTGGACTAGACATGCATACGTGCCATCACTGACGACTCCATCCTTACATTGCGGAGCAAACAACCAAGTTACGTCCAGCCGGTAAGGTTGCCTAGTATGGAAGAAGACAAATCACCGTAGGTAGAGTAACATAAATGCATGCATCCTACCAATGAAAATGAAAAAGGAAAAGCGCTCGGTTCATTTGTTTGTAGCATAGGGTCCCAGAATTAATCAAGTGGCATGATTCACTGCACGTCCCTCCTTCTACATACTCTATGATTATTATTTTTTGGTTATGCTTAATTTGTGTTGCACTCAGGTGATGAACTGAAGAGCATGATGGTGATTATACACGTAGGGCTGGCTGGTGCGCCATGATTACTCATTACTGGAGAGAGCAGATGAGCATAACAGAGAGGACAAGAAGAATATTCACGGGTCAGCCATGAGTGTCGTGGAGCCTACCGGTCAACCACGGACACCCATCAAGCATATAAAATAATAACATGCCAACTAGTAGTATCATGCATGCATGTCCTAATTCCTAGTTATACACTAGGCAGGCCATGGAGCGTTCAACGTACGGCAAAGCTTATGGATCGTCTCGTACATGGATCCTAGTTAACAACAATACCTTTTGGTCTTGGTTACGGCAAACAACATACATCCCCTTTGATTTCCCCAACCAAATCCACATCCCCCTCGCCTTCTCCCAAAACCCCACGAGCGTCCCCTCCCCTCCATTTTTCTACACAGTTCACCACGTCCGCCGCACGTACCAATAAAGTTAAGGTTTGAATGGAACTGGACCAAAATACTAGTACGAGCATTTGCGTTTAGTTAGGGGCCGAAAGTTTGGTCAAGAAGCTAAGGTACTCATAGGCACATCAAGAAATATTATAATTACATAAACCTCCTAGCTATATATGGGCCGCTGGATTAAACACCCACCATATGGCCGATGCTCGACGCGTGGTCACACCCGTCTACAGTTTCCCTCTCCTTCCCAACACAAGCACATCTCTGTTGAATCCGTGGCCAGTGAACTTGTCCACCGTTTCTGATGGCTCACCATGCATTGGCATTAACAAAACCTATCACCACATTGTGACCCCCACTCCATCGACCCACCATTGAATTTACTTTGTACAACATGCAATATATGCCTTCGTCGCTGGCCACAGAAACATCAGTTGGAGTTATGAAGGTGAACCTAAGTCTAACTTTCATAAGTACAATACAATTGGAATCTTAACCTTGTAAGAGAGGAGGGTGGTGGCAAATCGCTAACCTTGACCTGGATCCAAGGTTGTATAATTGTTTCTCAAAAAGCATACGTTTTAGACATGTTCGTGCGTTTTGATTATCTTTATATTTATAGTGTTTATTGGATACTAGCAAAAGACCCGTGCGTTGCAACGGGTCATTGATATTTTAGTACTTCAACACTGATTATGCACACCAAACTGAAATATCTCCTTCTATTGTTATTTGTTAGTGAAATGATCGAGAGGAGATAATATGCCTGAATAGTGAAGTTGTGAGCATAGCTTATTTCTCCTTCTCCTTGATTCATATGCATCATTTGTTTGGGGGGCAAGCTTGTAGCAGAGTTAAACCCAGAAAAAAAGTTGAATACAAATCAAGGGATATAGCAGCATTCAACTAAATTAGTAGTGGAGTAGTGCAACACCCTCGATGCGACTATAGCTCCCACGTGTCAAGGCATGACTTAGAGACATAATCGCATTGAAGGCATATGTCGCAAGTTAGGCAATCTTCACAACATCCCATGTAATATGAATAATAAAGGGGAGAAAACATAGTTGGCTTACACTCGCCACGTCAATCAAGTACATAAATAACATTACATCATCCAAACACTCATGGCCCGACTACGGCGCCAAAATAAAAGATAACCCAACAAGCGACACGGTCCCGATCACTCCCAACTGGGCACCACTACTGATCATCAGGAAAGGAAACATAGTAACGTTGAGAGTCCTCGTCAAACTCCCACTTGAGCTCGAGCGCGTCTCCTGGAGCGGAATCATCAGGCCCTGCATCTGGTGTAATAGTAATCTGTGAGCCACAGGGACTCAGCAATCTCGCACCCTCGCGATCAAGATGTGACGCCCCCGATTTAATCGTACACTAATCATACACGCAAACGTGTACGATTAAGATCAGGGACTCACGGGAAGATATCACAACACAACTCTACAAATAAAATAAGTCATACAAGCATCATATTACAAGCCAGGGGCCTCGAGGGCTCGAATACAAGAGCTCGATCATAGACGAGTCAGCGGAAGCGACAATATCTGAGTACAGACATAAGTTAAACAAGTTTGCCTTAAGAAGGCTAGCACAAACTGGGATACAGATCGAAAGAGGCGCAGGCCTCCTGCCTGGGATCCTCCTAACTACTCCTGGTCGTCGTCAGCGGGCATCACGTAGTAGTAGGCACCTCCGGTGTAGTAGGAGTCGTCGTCGAAGGTGGCGTCTGGCTCCTGGACTCCAGCATCTGGTTGCGACAACCAGAATGAAAGGAAAAGGGGGAAAGGGGGGAGAAAGCAACCGTGAGTACTCATCCAAAGTACTCGCAAGCAAGGAGCTACACTACATATGCATGGGTATCAAATGGAGTAAGGATGTCATATGTGGACTGAACTGCAGAATGCCAGAATAAGAGGGGGATAACTAATCCTTTCGAAGACTACGCTTCTGGCAGCCTCCCGTCTTGCAACATGTAGAAGAGAGTAGACTGAAGTCCTCCAAGTAGCATCGCATAGCATAATCCTAACCGATGATCCTCCCCTCGTCGCCCTGTGAGAGAGCGATCACCGGTTGTATCTGGCACTTGGAAGGGTGTGTTTTATTAAGTATCCGGTTCTAGTTGTCATAAGGTCAAGGTACAACTCCAAGTCGTCCTGTTACCGAAGATCACGGCTATTCGAATAGATTAACTTCCCTGCAGGGGTGCACCACATACCCCAACACGCTCGATCCCATTTGGCCGGACACACTTTTCGGGGTCATGCCCGGCCGAAAGATCAACACGTCGCAGCCCCACCTAGGCACAACAGAGAGGTCAGCACGCCGGTCTAAACCTAAGCGCACAGGGGTCTGGGCCCATCGCCCTTAGCACACCTGCACGTTGCGAACGCGGCCGGAAGCAGAACTAGCCCCCTTAATACAAGAGCAGGCTTACGTTCCAATCCGGCGGCGCCACTCAGTCGCTGACGTCACGAAGGCTTCGGCTGATACCACGACGCCGGGATACCCATAACTACTCCCGCGTAGATGGTTAGTGCGTATAGACCAAATGGCCAAACTCAGATCAAATACCCAGATCTCGTTAAGCGTGTTAAGTAACCGCGAGCGCCGACCAGAGCCAGGCCCACCTCTCTCCTAGGTGGTCTGAACCTGCCCTGTCGCTCTGCCTCGAAGATCCACTCGCGGGTGCTCCTACGAGCCGACCCGTCTTTAATCACCACATGTATCAAGTATAAAGTACATAGTATAAACCCGCGATCACCTCCCGAGTGATCACGGCCCGATAGTATAGCACAGCAGACGGACAAGAATGTAGGGCCACAGATGGAAATTCTAGCATCCTATACTAAGCAAGTAGGATTGCAGGTAAAGGTATCAACAGTAGTAGCAAGGACAGGCTATGCATCAGAATAGGAATAACGAAAGCAGTAACATGCTACACTACTCTAATGCAAGCAGTATAGAGGAGAGTAGGCGATATCTGGTGATCAAGGGGGGGGGGGCTTGCCTGGTTGCTCTGGCAAGAGAGAAGGGTCGTCAACTCCGTAGTCGTACTGGGTAGCAGCGGCGTCGGTCTCGATGTCTAGCGAGAGAAGAGGGGGAAGAAACAATAAATATAATGCAAACAAATGCATGAAGTTGCATGACATGACAAGTATCGGTGCTAGGGGTGCTCTATCGCGGTATGAGGTGATACCGGTGAAAGGGGGAAACATCCGGGAAAGTATCCCCGGTGTTTCGCGTTTTCGGACAGATGAAACGGAGGGGGAAAGTTGCGTGTTCGCTATGCTAGGGATGCGTGGAGGACGAACAGACCGCGTATCCGGGTCCATCTCGTCGTTCTGAGCAACTTTCATGTAGAAAATATTTTCATTCCGAGTTTCGGATTAAAAGATATGATTTTCTAAAGATTTAAATCATTTTCTGTTTAATTATTTATTTTATTCCAACATTTATCCAAAACAGTGAATGGATGACGTCAGCATGACATCAGAGTGATGTCCAGCAGGTCAATTGGTCGGTTTTGACAGTCAACCAACAGGTGGTCCAGTGGGAACCACATGTCATTGACAGGGTACTACAGGGGGGTTTAGACTAATTAAACAGGTTAAATAAGGGTTGGGCCAGTAGTCAAGTTGAGAGATTTAGTGTTAATTAGCTAAACTATTTTAATAACCAATTATTCCTTTTTATTTATTTCGTTTATTGAAGTGGGGCCTTATAGGTCAGTGAGATAGGGCGCCCAAGTCAGCAAGTGACCCAGTCAAAGGTCAACAGGGCCCTGGGCCCACCAGTCAGTGGCCCAGGTGGTGGGACCCGCGTTGCCAGGTCAGCAGGGCCGGCTCTCGCCGCCGGCGACCAAAAGCATGGCGCCGACCTGCCGGAGTTCGCCAGAATTTGTGCTCAGGGCACGGATCCGCGCGTGCCTGGGCCCATTCAAACAAGCGCGAAGACGCGCATCTAGTAGTGGTGGTGGTTCGTCCCGAGGTCGCCGGAGCTGTCGCCGGCGAGCAGAGAGGCGGACGTCGGGGCTCGGGTGAGTGGCGGGTTTCGTCTGCAGGCCACCAAAATGGGCGGGACCGGTCGCATTCGAACGGCAAGACGACAGCGGAGCGAATGGGGGTGGCTGCAGAGGCTGTGGTGGCCGGAGTCGAGCGCCACGGGCTCGACGGCGGCGAGGTGGTTCGGGCGTGAGGCGAAGACGGCGAGGCAGAGCGCTCCGGGGCTAACGGGGAGGCTAGGGCGGAGCTGCGCGACGCGCTGAGCACAAAGGGCTCGGCCCCGTGACCATTTGGTCACCGGAAACGCGTCTGCGACGAGATCCGCGGCGGGGCGTTCGGGTGCTACGGCGGCAGCTAGCTAGAGCGCGAGCTAGGGGAGGTAGAGGGCAGAGGGGGGAGGCAGTTCACCTAGCGGCACGCACGATGGCCGGTGAATGGGTTAGTAGCTGCAGGGGCGTCGCCGGAGATGAAGAAGAATGGCGGCGAAGCTTGTCGGGGTAGAGGAGGAAGACGGCGGCGTCGGGGGCGTTGCGGTGGCTCCGGTCTCCAACGGGCTGCACCAGTCGAAGCAGCGGACGACGGCGTCCCTTGGAGACACCGTGGGGCGGCGAGGTGGGCACGGTGGCCGTGGCTAGGCCGGAGCCATGGCGGCGGTGGCGCTCGGTTACGGTGGGGAACGAGGGGGCGAGGTGCGGTGGATCTGAGGGGGAAGGCGCGGGGACCGAGGGGAGAGTGGGGCGAGTGGGAGGAGAGACCGAGGGGGCGCGGCGTGGCGACCTAATCCCCTCGTCGTCGCCGGCGAGAGGGTGCGGCGGGGACGTGCCCCTGTTCCGACCCAGGTCGGGGGAACAGGGAAGGGAGGCGGCAGGGGGAGGCGGGCCGGTCCGGTCGGATGGGCCAGGTGGGTTAACTGGGCCAGATGGCCCAGGGGGGTTTGGGGGGTTTCCTTTCTCTTTTCCTTTTTTTTGTTTGTTTCTGTTTTTTGTAGTTTCTTTTGTTTTATTTATTTTTAGTTTTATAAAATATACCACTAGCCCCTAAATTAGTATTTATAAATACTCTATTGCCACATTAATTTCTCATACCTAATAAAATAGTTTATTGTTTTAATATTTATAAAATGCATCTAATTATTTGTATAAGCCACTATTTTATTTAGTTTAGTGCTTTTAATTATTTTATAAAAATGTGATCCTCCACCATAATTACCTAAGCATTATTTGCCACCTCTAGAACATTTTAATTTTAATGTTTGAAAACTTTACCGTTTGACCTGATTTTGAATTTTTGAATTCGAACGGGATTGAACCATCGTGAGATTTACAACAGTAAGAGTGGTGACGTGGCATCATTAGCAGAGGTTACTGTAGCTTGATTATCCGGACGTCACAATTCTCCTCCACTACAAGAAATCTCGTCCTGAGATTTAAGAGGGGAGTAGGGGGAAGTTCTGGTTACGAAATTCTAACGTGTCTTCTCGGTCTTGGTTGCCCTTCTTGAAGAGGTTGATCCATAGCATTGATGTCTTCATTTCTCTACACCCATGCATCATGAGGAAGCTGTCGTCCTTCCTTTGGGAACTCCATCGTACTTACAGAGGAGTAAAGGATGGGTATACCGGAAGAATGGAATTCTGCATGGTTGCTTATCCGGTAGATAATCATTAGGGAACGTGGTGAAAAGTAACTCTTGAATTGAAATTTACGAAAATATCGAGAGCAAGGTAAGGAGGTAACATGGGAAGTTTCGAGCGGGCATGCAATCGCTTGATGCCTGAAACAGGGCGTGAAATGGGGTTCAAAGCAATGGGAATAAGTATTGTGTCCGATACCAGAATTGATGATTTCTCGGAAGGTGGCTCGTGAATCACATACGAGGCCAAGTGCGAGGAATTAAATTTGGAAACCGGGGGTGTATAGGAGGGTCAGGTTTCGATCCTGTGTAACTGTGGGTTATGGGCCCACCATGTGGTTAAAAGTAGGAAAAGCGTTGATATTTTGCACGGTCGTGATAGCAAGACATGTCAGAGGGTAGCCTATCATTTATGTTGGCAATAATGTCGGTACCAAGGGCGAGGGACGAAGAGAACCATTTTCCTGCTCGTTGAACGAGGTGGACCATTGGGCAAAGTTCTCGTCCATCGGTGGCTACCGAAATGTCATCAATTATAGTAATAGGGTCTTACTGGCAGAGTTGTACCACGAGGTGCTTACCTAAGCAGGGAATTACCACTGCTCAGTTAAGTAGATTATAAGAAAGTTTGAACAAAACAACGGAAAGGAAAATGTGTTTAAACACATATATCAGGGGTATATCCTTCCCAAAGTCAAGCAGAGGATGATATCCAAGACAGGATATAAAGTAGAAAACCCTTTAGATAAGAGGAGAGAAATTTCATGACATTACCCATACAACGGTGTTTGGGTAATTTCAACAAGAAACATTTAGCATGGTGTTTCAAATGTTCTTATCGAAATTCGGAGTACCATAGACATGCTTTGAGATAGCGCTGACATGGTATTCAAGCAAAGGTCAGACTTCGGGTTACACAAAGGATCCATCAGGAACAACTCATAGAATAAGTCTTATAGTTTCCTCATGGAAAAATGGATAACTTTGCTAAAAAGGAAACTATAACAGTAGGTCATCCGGCCAGGTGTGCTGGGCATGCCATCACTTTACCGGGTCATAAAAGACCAGTGTTATAACTCATGGATAAATGTTCCAACCATCATATCTGACCGAGATTCAGATCTGATCGGTGTTAGGATACGTCAGGCTCAGGATGCCTGAGAAGAAAATGCAACATAAATTGTTGAGATGACATTGTAAGATTCTCGGGAATTGAACTATGGAAGCGAGTCCCGAAACAAGAGCTCATCATTAAACCAAGGCGAGAATGAGGGGTGGCTGATGGTCTCAGCGACAATTCTTCAAGATTCCCAAAAGGATGGATTTCCACAAGTAGGTGAACAATGAGATAACATTTGTCAGATCCAATGATATAATGATGTAGGTTCGAGGAAACATCCACAATTAAACATTGGTTGAAAGGTGCGCCCAAAATATGGGTTGGGTTGCATGACCAATGTCAGAATGGTGATTCAATAATCAATAGTCTAAGAACGAACGGCCGACCATTAACTTCAAAGCTATAAGGTTGCTAGAAGGGCAGAATCCAAACAACACCGTTCACTTGTTGGTACCCCGGTTGGAATCAACACGAGGACCAAGAAAGAATGGTGATGGTGAGAAGTATCATGATACCAAGAATTCTTAGGAGGTGGTGAAATTCTCACGACATTCTTGACATAAAGGATGGTAATACTCAGCATAATTGCTAGATAGCACGGGTCTCCAGGTATAACTCAAAACACGAACAAGTTTGTGTTGGAGGGAAGGCAATAATGTTGTCGGTGATAACACAAATCATCGAGGGACGAGGATGGTTACATGTCATCATCCATTTGGTTGATATTCTGGAAGGAATCAAAATGTTGTTTGATGACCACGACAAATTTAGTCGAGAGGCTCCACGAAGATGTAATCGATCGGCGATGACATCAAGTGAAAGGAATGATGAAGCGAATGGTTATTGGAACCATGGGTATGACACAAACTCGAAATCAAGTTTGCTGTTCAGGGAGAAGTGATATGATGAGGTAAATCGACGTAAGCTTAGCTCATCCTCGAGAATTGTGCTCCGTGAAGAAGGACCAGGTAGCACAGTTAAAATTTAGCACAATGATGATATAGCCGATTAGGCTAGGAATGACTTAAATGATTATTAACTCGTAAGCAACAACATTTACTTAAGAGTTATTGAATCAGAGTGCGGACTCGATTCACTATTCGGTGTTCTCGGTTGACGACAACCCAGAACCTAGGAACAATTGGATCTGACGAGTGATAATAGTTTATGAAGAACCCATAAGAAGTTATGATGTCCCATGATATTCCCGAGATACCAGGGTGTAATACTCGACGGTAGGTCAAAGTAAAGGTTGGACAAGTGCAATGATCTGCACAAGACAAGTACTTCAACTTGTCCGAGAAATGGTATTAAGGAGAAAATATGGTCGGAACCATGATTGTAAAGGACCAAACATAGATACACGACGAACTTATGACAAGGGGATTATTATCATTTACAAGAAGCTTCAAAGAAAAGTTCCACATTGGGTCCATGGGCATGAACGCAAGGGCTCAAGGTCGACTCCCACTTCTTCAATGCATAACCTTCCATTTTACTTCTCGCTTTTGATGAGGCTGTAGTGTAGAAATTCTATCTGGCGGAGCAACAGAAGAGTATGACTCGCGAAAACTTTCGGGTTCATACCGTTTGGGGAAGGCATAGGTTCAACCCATCAGGGCATCTTAGGAGTATATACCACAAATTTCAAGAATAAATAACACCAACTCGATAGTAGAGCATGCTTGAGAAAGCAGAGGATACAATTTACCAAAGGCATTATGTATCCGAGGAAAGGCTCACAGACTTATTGAATACGAAGGACGCTGTCGGTTAAAATCCAACAAAGGATCTGGTGGTCCTCAAGGGATCTGGTGTGAGCATCGGTACTCAACCAGAGGGAGAAACAATGCAAGGAGATCAGACTTTAGAAACAACTGACTAATTCAAGGCTCAAATGCAAAGGGAATTATCAATTCCAAGATAAGGGATCAGAAGCAATGCTCTGATCAGGGATGGATAAGTTGAATAGCCTTAGGGGTACGATCGATGGTCAATTGATTGGTCGAGATCCAGCTCATGTTTAAACTGGCGTCTGAGCCGGAAGGATGAATTCTAGGATCTGACTGATGATTGCGTGCATTCGCACTCATGTTGAATCAATAGGATCAAAATGACGGTGGCAAAGAATGCCAATAAGATTACTATACTTATGGGATTAACCATAATGCAAGCAAGCAAAGAATTTCAAGAGCAATAAGCTGCTGAGGATTTTCGAAAGATCGAATAGTATTTCGAAGACCATTGTGAAACACATGAACAACTGGGGGGTGAGCGGATACTCGATAAGTGCGAGAATTATCCATAGGGGTATTCAGGTGACAAGGAACAGCAAGGCAGTAAGCTCAAAGGATTATCGAAACAACGACAAGTATTACGGGGTATCTTGTAATGACAAGGCCAACTGGGGATGAATGTACGAATAACAACTGCAAGTAGTTATCCATAAGGGTTGACGGTGGAAGGGGAATTGCAAACACGATGAACACAAGTTCTCGGGTTAATAGCGAAGAGTATCTTCAGGGTCTTCACGTACAGCAGACGATCATCAGTAATAAGGGGCTCTCCGGGTGAAAGAGATAACTAGATCCTAATGTTAGATTTAGCAAAATTCATTTAACCCGAATAGAAGAGAGCTCAGAGTCCCAGAGTAAGGATCGAGGAGTAAAAGATCCTAATACCATCCAGATGGCAACGTGGGCCCGTAAGGCACACAGCCATGTTAGTAACGTTTTGCAATGTCTAGACTCGACTTCGGCCAAGGAGTGTGGAAGGGGGAATTCCTACAGGCAGTCGGCTCTGATACCAACTTGTGACGCCCCCGATTTAATCGTACACTAATCATACACGCAAACATGTATGATTAAGATCAGGGACTCACGGGAAGATATCACAACACAACTCTACAAATAAAATAAGTCATACAAGCATCATATTACAAGCCAGGGGCCTCGAGGGCTCGAATACAAGAGCTCGATCATAGACGAGTCAGCGGAAGCGACAATATCTGAGTACAGACATAAGTTAAACAAGTTTTCCTTAAGAAGTCTAGCACAAACTGGGATACAGATCGAAAGAGGCGCAGGCCTCCTGCCTGGGATCCTCCTAACTACTCCTGGTCGTCGTCAGCGGGCATCACGTAGTAGTAGGCACCTCCGGTGTAGTAGGAGTTGTCGTCGAAGGTGGCGTCTGGCTCCTGGACTCCAGCATCTGGTTGCGACAACCAGAATGAAAGGAAAAGGGGGAAAAGGGGGAGAAAGCAACCGTGAGTACTCATCCAAAGTACTCGCAAGCAAGGAGCTACACTACATATGCATGGGTATCAAATGGAGTAAGGATGTCATATGTGGACTGAACTGCAGAATGCCAGAATAAGAGGGGGATAACTAATCCTTTCGAAGACTACGCTTCTGGCAGCCTCCGTCTTGCAGCATGTAGAAGAGAGTAGACTGAAGTCCTCCAAGTAGCATCGCATAGCATAATCCTAACCGATGATCCTCCCCTCGTCGCCCTGTGAGAGAGCGACCACCGGTTGTATCTGGCACTTGGAAGGGTGTGTTTTATTAAGTATCTGATTCTAGTTGTCATAAGGTCAAGGTACAACTCCAAATCGTCCTGTTACCGAAGATCACGGCTATTCGAATAGATTAACTTCCCTGCAGGGGTGCACCACATACCCCAACACGCTTGATCCCATTTGGCCGGACACACTTTTCGGGGTCATGACCGGCCGCGAAAGATCAACACGTCGCAGCCCCACCTAGGCACAACAGAGAGGTCAGCACGCCGGTCTAAACCTAAGCGCACAGGGGTCTGGGCCCATCGCCCTTAGCACACCTGCACGTTGCGAACGCGGCCGGAAGCAGAACTAGCCCCCTTAATACAAGAGCAGGCTTACGTTCCAATCCGGCGCGCGCCGCTCAGTCACTGACGTCACGAAGGCTTCGGCTGATACCACGACGCCGGGATACCCATAACTACTCCCGCGTAGATGGTTAGTGCGTATAGACCAAATGGCCAGACTCAGATCAAATACCCAGATCTCGTTAAGCGTGTTAAGTATCCGCGAACGCCGACCAGGGCCAGGCCCACCTTTCTCCTAGGTGGTCTGAACCTGCCCTGTCGCTCCGCCTCAAAGATCCACTCGCGGGTGCTCCTACGAGCCGATCCGTCTTTAATCACCACATGTATCAAGTATAAAGTACATAGTATAAACCCGCGATCACCTCCCGAGTGATCACGGCCTGATAGTATAGCACAGCAGACGGACAAGAATGTAGGGCCACAGATGGAAATACTAGCATCCTATACTAAGCAAGTAGGATTGCAGGTAAAGGTATCAACAGTAGTAGCAAGGACAGGCTATGCATCAGGATAGGAATAACGATAGCAGTAACATGTTACACTACTCTAATGCAAGCAGTATAGAGGAGAGTAGGCGATATCTGGTGATCAAGGGGGGGGCTTGCCTGGTTGCTCTGGCAAGAGAGAGGAGTCGTCAACTCCGTAGTCGTACTGGGTAGCAGCGGCGTCGGTCTCGATGTCTACCAAGAGAAGAGGGGGGAGAAACAATAAATATTTAAGCAGGCATATGCATAGAGATGCATGACATGACAGGTAACGGCGTTAGAGGTGCCCTAACGCGGTATGTGATGATACCGGTGAAGGGGGGGAAACATCCGGGAAAGTATCCCAGGCGTTTCGCGTTTTCGGACAGATGAACCGGAGGGGGAAAGTTGCGTGTTCGCTATGCTAGGGATGCGTGGCGGACGAACGGGCTGCGTATCCGGGTTCGTCTCGTCGTTCTGAGCAACTTTCATGTAGAAAGTATTTTCATCCGAGTTTCGGATTGAAAGATATGATTTTCTAAAGATTTAAATCATTTTCTGATTTTAATTATTTATTTTATTCCAACATTATCCAAAACAGTGAATGATGACGTCAGCATGACATCAGAGTGATGTCAGCAGGTCAATTGGTCGGTTGACCAGTCAAACCAAACAGGTGGGTCCAGTGGGACCCACATGTCATTGACAGGGTACTAACAGGGGGGTTTTAGACAAATTAAACAGGTTAAATAAGGGTGGGGCCCAGTAGTCAGTGAGAGATTAGTGTATTAATTAGCTAAACTATTTAATTAACCAATTATGCCTTTTATTTATTTCATTTATTGAAGTGGGGCCTATAGGTCAGTGAGATAGGGGCGGCCCAGTCAGCAGTTGACCCAGTCAACAGGTCAACAGGGGGCCCTGGGCCCACCAGTCAGTGGCCCAGGTGGTGGGACCCGCGGTGCCAGGTCAGCAGGGCCGGCTCTCGCCGCCGGCGACCAAAAGCACGGCGCCGACCCGCCGGAGTTCGCCGGAATTTGTGCTCAGGGCACGGATCCGCGCGTGCCTGGGCCCGTTCGAACAAGCGCGAAGACGCGCATCTAGAGGTGGTGGTGGTCTGTCCCGAGGTCGCTGGAGCTGTCGCCGGCGAGCAGAGAGGCGGACGTCGGGGCTCGGGTGAGTGGCGGGTTTCGTCTGCAGGCCACCAAAATGGGCGGGACCGGTCGCATTCGAACGGCAAGACGACGGTGGAGCGAATGGGGGTGGCTGCGGAGGCTATGGTGGCCGGAGTCGAGCGCCACGGGCTCGACGGCGGCGAGGTGGTTCGGGCGTGAGGCGAAGACGGCGAGGCAGAGCGCTCCGGGGCTAACGGGGAGGCTAGGGCGGAGCTGCGCGACGCGCTGAGCACAAAGGGCTCGGCCCCGTGACCATTTGGTCACCGGAAACGCGTCTGCGACGAGATCCGCGGCGGGGCGTTCGGGTGCTACGGCGGCAGCTAGCTAGAGCGCGAGCTAGGGGAGGTAGAGGGCAGAGGGGGGAGGCAGTTCACCTAGCGGCACGCACGATGGCCGGTGAATGGGTTAGTAGCTGCAGGGGCGTCGCCGGAGATGAAGAAGAATGGCGGCGAAGCTTGTCGGGGCAGAGGAGGAAGACGGCGGCGTCGGGGGCGTTGCGGTGGCTCCGGTCTCCAACGGGCTGCACCAGTCGAAGCAGCGGACGACGACATCCCTTGGAGACACCGTGGGGCGGCGAGGTGGGCATGGTGGCCGTGGCTAGGCCGGAGCCATGGCGGCGGTGGCGCTCGGTTACGGTGGGGAACGAGGGGGCGAGGTGCGGTGGATCTGAGGGGGAAGGCGCGGGGACCGAGGGGAGAGTGGGGCGAGTGGGAGGAGAGACCGAGGGGGCGCGGCGTGGCGACCTAATCCCCTCGTCGTCGCCGGCGAGAGGGTGCGGCGGGGACGTGCCCCTGTTCCGACCCAGGTCGGGGGAACAGGGAAGGGAGGCGGCAGGGGGAGGCGGGCCGATCCGGCCGGATGGGCCAGGTGGGTTAACTGGGCCAGATGGCCCAGGGGGGTTTGGGGGGGTTTCCTTTCTCTTTTCCTTTTTTTGTTTGTTTCTGTTTTTTTGTAGTTTCTTTTGTTTTATTTATTTTTAGTTTTATAAAATATACCATTAGCCCCTAAATTAGTATTTATAAATACTCTATTGCCACATTAATTTCTCATACCTAATAAAATAGTTTATTGTTTTAATATTTATAAAATACATCTAATTATTTGTATAAACCACTGTTTTATTTAGTTTAGTGCTTTTAATTATTTTATAAAAATGTGATCCTCCACCATAATTACCTAAGCATTATTTGCCACCTCTAGAACATTTTAATTTTAATGTTTGAAAACTTTACCGTTTGACCTGAGTTTGAATTTTTGAATTCGAACGGGATTGAACCATCGTGAGATTTACAACAGTAAGAGTGGTGACGTGGCATCATTAGCAGAGGTTACTGTAGCTTGATTGTCCGGGCGTCACACAAGACTACCTAAGCTTATAGGTAAGGCAAGGTAAATATATGTGTGGAGCTGCAGCAAGCAACTAGCAAATATGGTGGCTATCCTGTTCGCAAAAGAGAGCGAGAAGAGGAGGCAAAGAGCGAGCGAGAAACTAGAGAACAACCTGCGCAAGCATTACTCCAACACCGTGTCCACTTCTCGGGATCCGCCGAGAAGAGGCCATCACGGTAACACACTCGGTTGATTCATTTTAATTAAGTAAAGGTTCAAGTTATCTACAACCGGACATTAACAAATTCCCATCTGCCCATAACCGCGGGCACGGCTTTTGAAAGTTCAAATCCCTGCAGGGGAGTCCCAACTTAGCCCATGACAAGCTCTCACGGTCAACGAAGGAATAGACCTCCTCCCAAGACGTTTCGATCAGGCTCGGTATCTCGGTTCTTCAAGACACTTCGACAGGTTAAAACAAGACCAGCAACACCGCCCGAATGTGCCGACAAATCCCGATAGGAGCTGCACATATCTCTTTCTCAGGGCACACTCAGATTGTCTTAGGTATGGGTAGGCCAGCCCAGAGTTGCCCCTGGTGGCCACCGGCAGCTGACAGGTGGACCAACACTCAGAGGAGCACTGGCCCCGGGGGGGGGTTAAAATAAGATGACCCTCGGGCTCCAGAAACCAAAGGGAAAAATAGGCTAGGTGGCAAATGGTAAAACCAAGGTTGGGCATTGCTGGAAAAGCTTTAATCAAGGCAAACTATCAAGGGGTTCCCATTATAACCCAACCGCGTAAGGAACGCAAAATCCGGGAACATAACACCGATATGACAGAAACTAGGGCGGCAAGAGTGGAACAAAACACTAGGCGAGAGGCCGAGCCTTCCACCCTTTACCAAGTATATAGATGCATTAAGATAACATGGCAATATAATGATATCCCAACAAGTAAATAAAAGTTCCAACAACGAACGGCCTCCAATCTTCACCTGCAACTAGCAATGCTATAAGAGGGGCTGAGCAAAGCGGTAACATAGCCAATCAACGGTTTGCTAGGACATGGTGGGTTAGAGGTTTGACATGGCAATTTGGGAGGCTTGAAAGAAAGTGGTAGGCATCGTAGCAATGGCATGGCAAAAGAGCGAGCAAACTAGCATAGCAAAGATAGTAGTGATTTCGAGGGTATGATCATCTTGCCTGCACAGTTGTCAGAGTTGACTGGATCCTTGAAAGCAAACTCAACGGGCTCCTCGTTAGCAAACTCGTCTTCCGGCTCTACCCAAAACAAGACAAACAAGCAACAAGGACACGATCAACCATGTGAAAAGCTCAAACAATATGATGCAATGATGATATGCTATGCGGGATGCGATGCGGGATGCATATGCAAGATTTGACAAGGGATGCATGAACCTGGCCTCCACTTGGAAATCCAAGTGTGCCACTGGAAAGATGAGATGAAATCGCTTGACAATGATATAAAGAATGTCGGAATCGGAGTTACGGTTTGGAAATGGCAAGCGATTCAACTATGACACCGATCTGCGATTTACAGCAAGTAGCCATCTAAATGCAATGAGATGAACATGCTACAGCACCCAAACATGACAACAAAATACATGGCAGGGATGCATACAAGATGCTTAACAAGAGTCTAGCAGTGAGCTACGGCCAATTCATCCATTAACAGGTTCAAACAAGCATGGCAAAAATGCATATGGCAAACAGATTTCAGACTTAGTGAAATTAACACTTGTCTGGAATTTCAGATTAGGTAGCACTCTTCGGAGCAACAAAACTACATGTATAGGAACTTAACATGGCAAAGTAAAGCATGGTATGGAGCTACTCAAAGAGCTTAACAAAAGTCCCTTAGTGACCTTGAGCCAAAAGGGATCAGAAAATACAATTGCAAGCATGTGAACATGGCAAAAACATAATCAGTTTACAGACAGTGAAAACTGGAGCATGCTGAAAACAGATATCAAGTAGGCATGTTTACGAGCTCGATGCACTCACTACGGTGCAAGTCATGATAAGCTAGGCATACATCTATCAAGAACACACAAAATGCAAGCTAGACATGGCAAGAACAATAGCATAGCATGCACGGATCAACTACAACATCATCGGCAAAATTACAAACAAGTTGACAATCTGCCCAGATTCACAAAGTAGCAAAAGTAGAGCTCGATTGACTCAAGCTAGGGTGCTCCATAATTGCAAACAAAGACATGGATGGATACAACACTACAAGATTAACAAAACATCCTTACTGATCATCCTCAAAAGAGGCACGGATCACTAGGAAACAACATGAACATATGGCAACATGAGATAAACAGATCAAGGACTTAGTGGAAATGCTAAGTCCCTGAAAACAGAATTAGCAAGTGCACCACTTTGCAAGCTTGTGCTAGTCACCACACACATCACATAAATACATGGGTTGCATCTCTGAAAGATGACAAAACCCTTAACAAAACATATGTAGAACATCAGGGCATAACATGCACACAATAATCATGGCAAAAATGACAAAAAGCTAAATGGAGTAGCAGATCTGACAATTATCTCAAGTAGCCCTCTTCTAACAGCATTTCGGGCATCAAGATGAACTCAAATGAAAATGATGCAATGGAACGAAATGATGTACTCTCTGAGATGAACATTTTGATATGCTATATGCCAAAAACGGAGTTACGGATGCGGAGATACAAGGCTATGAACAGGAGCATATGGACTAGAAAATTCCGGGGACTTAGAAAAAAAAAGAACCACCAGATCTAGGGTTCCTCGGCGCGCGAACCGAGGCGGCGGCGCACGCACTCCGGCGAGGCGATGGCGGCCGGGGTCAACGAGGGAGGGCCGGATCGGGCCGGCCCCTGCCCGGATCCGGTCGGAGGGGAGGCAGGGAGGCACGGGGAGGCGGCTCCGGCGAGGTTAGGCGGCGGCGAGGCGATGCGGCGGCGGCCGGAGTGGCGGAGGTGGCGGAGCGCGGCGCCGGCGCGAGAGGAGAAAGGGCGCGGGCGGCGCGGCTTCCCTGGGCCATGGGGGCCCGACGTGGGCTCGGGCGGGCCGGCGCGGCGGCGGCGATGTGGGCGCCCGCCCGGGACACGTGGCACGGCGTGGTTGGACGGTGGCGGCGAGCGGACAACGTCCGGCCCGGACGGACGTGTCCGGCCGGCGCGGAGGCGATTTGGATCTAGGGTTTTTGGGAGGGATCCGAGATTTTCGGGGGAAGACCTTTATATAGGCATAGAGGGAGCTAGGAGAGTCCAAATGAGGTGCGGTTTTTGGCCACGCAATCGTGATCGAACGATCTAGATGATGGAGAAGGCTTAGGTGGGTTTTGGGCCAAATTGGAGGGGTGTTGGGCTGCAACACACACGAGGCCTTTTCGGTCCCTCGGTTAACCGTTGGAGTATCAAACGAAGTTCAAATGATACGAAACTTGACAGGCGGTCTACCGGTAGTAAACCAAGGCCGCTTGGAAAGTCTCGGTCCAATCCGGAAATGTTTAATCCCCACACACGAAAGAAAGGTAGAAATGACCACCGGAAGAGAACGAAACGCCGGAATGCAAAACGGACAACGGGAAAATGCTCGAATGCATGAGACGAACACGTATGCAAATGCAATGCACATGATGACATGATATGAGATGCATGACAACAACAACAACAACAACAACAACAACAACAACAACAACAACAACAACAACAACAACACACGGAGACAAAGACCCGAACCCGAGAAAATAAAATAACTTAACGCCGAAAACGGCAAGAGTTGGAGTACAAATTGAGAAAGTTACATGCGGGATGTTACAAGTAGAGAAGCCCCGGAGCATATAAAGTAATGATACCTCTGACAAAGCAGGTTTAAGAAGTGGATAGTAAGTTTGAAAACATGAACAATGTGTAGGAAGCTTTCGTACATACAAATTCCCTTGTATTGATGTAAACATAAATTCACCTATAAAAAACTAACAGATTTAGTTTGTACATATACTCTTAGTACGCAGTCGAATCAGCACAAACAATTTGCCTATGAAAGGATCAAGTTAGAATTCCATTGCTCCAACAATATTTTAGTATTGTTGTCCTCTAAATTAGAGGAGCACCAGCATTTGTAGTTAATTACGGAAGGCTTGGCCGGTGCTTCTTGGAGGTCTTGTCCGGTCTTTCATTGACAAACTTGTCGCTGGTCATGGCCGCTCTCCCTTGCACTGCCATGTGCCGTCTACACGGAGATAGGGCAGGCCGCTGATTGCCCTCCTCCGAACGAGGAGCTACTTGTCGATCTCGAAGGCGTGCAGCCACACCATGCACCCATCCTGCCGTATCTATAATCGTGTGTCGCAATGGACGGCGACTAAGCGATGGCAGTACCGGCGAGTACACAATCTCCTATATGATCCGGTTCTGCACGTACACTACAGCCTAGGACTGATTGATCTTTGCGGTTCCCGGAACACACAAGCACGCACGTACACGTACATGAATACTCCAAATCGATTGGACAGTTATTCAACCGGGTCTTGCCTTTGTTTTTTATTGCAACATCGTCTCTTGTTGAGTTTGTAGCAATCTGCATATGTCCATTCTGTCATCACCTAGATAAGAATCATTCGGCAGCCAGCTTCAGGTATATGTAAGTTTTCCACGTATATAAACTGGTGTGGTTGAATATAAGGAGTCGACGTGGAATCTATTTCATAACTATAGAACCCTTCCACAAGACACAACCTGTATTCTAGCTCAATTGGTCGCAGCTTGTATAAGTGGGTGATGAGGTTGTGGGTTCGATCCCGGTCATTCGCATATAAGTTTTTGCGCCCTTTCACACATCAGGTGGGCCGGCTGAGTTGGGCCATAACGGGCCCGGCTAAATTGGGCCACAATTACGACAATCAAAAATTTGGATGGCCTGTAACGCGGCTTATAAATAGTACCACCTCGGATAACGAAAATAATATAGATGAAAAAAACTGAAAGCGTAAATTCACAGCAAGAAACGTATTGTGACGGTGAACCCACGGAGTCAATCCGTGCTTTATTTATTATAATTAGGGATAGATTGGATACTTGGGGAACATAGATTCTAAAAGTATTTGGTGATATTACAATTTGTTAGTGCTACCTCCATCCTGGTTTACTGGTCATCTTCGTATTTTGTGCCAAAATTTGTTCATAGATTTAACCGACAAAATGTTAATGCATGTCATCAAAAACTATATTGTTGGATTCGTATTTGAACATAATTTTCAATGATAATATTTTTTCTGACATGCATTGACATTATGTTAATTAAATCATTAGTCAAAATTTGGCATAAAATACTAAGGGGACCGATAAACTAGGACGGAGGCAGTAATATCCTAGGGGCATGCCGCTCCGACAGGGCCAGGCTCCACGAAGCGAGGGTGGAGTGGGGGCAGGAATGAGGCCCATTGCTGAGGCCGACAGCATGGGGGGGTCTTGGCGCTAGCGACTAGGGTTTCTTGCGGCACTCAAGTCACCAGAGTTGTCGAGTGTGTTTGATTATTTACATATTTGTAAATTTTGAATTGGATGTTTGAAGTTGATATGCGTTCGTACATTTTTCTTGAAGAATATTTTTGATAATGTTATTACAATTTGTTGTTGTGTTGGGTCAAAGTTGTAGATGGTGGTTGTCCAACAAACGTCAACTTTTCAAGGAGTAGATAGAGGGAGTATATGATGGCATGTAGGACCCAACATGTGCCCTAGAGAAACGGGGAGGAGAGGAGGGGAGGTCGGGCACGGGCATCCGGCATTGGATGGGGCTTGGATGGGGCATCAGGCATTAGATGTTAGGTGTTGATGCGATGTCTGTTTGGTATTAGGCTCGGACATTCGGCACCCCTTCATCACAGAGATATGAGTGCCGGCAGGTGTTGCCAAGATGGTGGCTTCAGATTTACTGATGTATTACCTTTGTAAGGACTTTGTGAATAATTAATAAAATGGTTGCATGCATCGCCCAGATGCAGAGGTCGGAGGTACATCCTCCTTTTAAAAAAAATGTGTTTTGATTATCTTTATATTTAAAATGTTTATTGGTACTTGAGGAACATACACGAGATTTGTATTCGAAAAGTATTTAGTGGTATTATAGTTTGTATATAATGTCCTAGGGGCACCATAGTTAATACTAGGATCGCTGCTCCGATGGGTTTAGGCTCCACCCGCGCGAGGGTGTGTGGGGGGGGGGGGGGGGGGTACCCTACCTCGACCCTCTCCAGGAATGAGGCCCATTGCTGGGTTATGACCTTAGCGGTAGCGGCTAGGGTTTCTTGCTGTTCTCAAGTCACCATAGGGGTTGAGTATGTATGATTATTATTTACATATTTGTAAATTTTGAATTTGATGTTCGAAGTTGATATGCATTCGTGGATTTTTCTGAAAAGTAATTTTGATAATGTTGTCATTAGAATTTGTTGTCGTGTTGGGTCAAAGCAGTAGATGGTGGTTGTCCAACAAACGCCAACTTTTCAAGGAGTTGATAGAGGGCGTGTATGCTGGCACGTAGGACCCAACATGTGCCCTAGAGAAACGGGGAGAGGAGAGGAGGGGAGGCCGGGCACGGGCATATATTGGGCATGATTGCTGGCCGGGTTGGAGGCCCGGGTGAGAGGGAGACGCCTCAAAAGGCGGCCACGCCATGGAAATGGGGTTCTTGTAGCGAGGACAGAGGGAGATTTGTACGGGTACAAGGAAACCCATCATTCCATTCCATTGGCATCCCGTTCCAGCGAGCCGAGCCAGCAAACCATTGATCCACGGCCAAGTACAGCACATCCTACTAGCAAGGCTTTTCGACAAATCTCTCGGATTCCATGCCCGCCTTTGAAACTTTGTCCTCCTCCCCCTCTGCTGCTTCTCTGCGTGACACACATTGGTGCAGTGCATGCCAGGCGTACTACGTCTAGAAGAAGCAGCAGCTCCCGCTCTTCAACTCCTACCCACCCAGTCACACCACACAGACAAAAGAAAAGAAAAGAAAAGAACGAAAATACTACATACTGGTAGTAAATACATTTGGCTGCAACTGCCATATAGCATATGTCACATTAACTCCGTGGCCGGGTGCAATGGCGAGTGATGCACTGCACTCTGTACGTGGTGATATGATAGTGTAATGTGGGCACCTAACATACATAACGTGGGTTTCCAGAAAAACGATGAGGGGCTCCGTTGAGGGGCAGACAGGGGAGGGGCAGCGTGTGTTTCTCTTTGCTTCCCTGCTGCTTGATGGTGCGCCCATCCGAGGCCGGCACACAGGCCCCCCACCCGGATTCAATGGCTTGGCTGCTGCAGAATATGGGAAAAGAGGCAGCAATGCCAGCTGCCAGCCCCAAGTGCTGAGTACTGCTGCTGGCGCATTTTTTTTCCTTGATTAGCACCAGCAAGTAATTAATCGCCTGGGGCAAATGGCAATGGTCCCCCTTGAGTCTGGAAGGAGGAGTACGTACAACTCAAGACAGGGACGGAGCGGAGTGGAGGGATTCACGGCAAAACTGGCTTGGCTGGGTAGCTGATAGGCCAGCTGACTGAGTACGTTTTCCCATGCATGCTAGCTAGTACTACTAGTAGTACTCCTCTCTCGTGGCGAGGCGAGGCGAAGGCAGAGTGGTGGTCATCGAGAGAGAAGCGAGCAGAGCAGTCTTGGCAATGGCGATGGCCCTCTGCCCAGTCCCCAATCATCCTTCCCCCTGACCGCCGGACACCCCATCATTGCTTCCTCATACACCACCACACTCGCCTCCTCTCCGCTCCTCTATATATAGGCTGATCCTCTGCTCCAGCTCAGCCTCCATCTCCCATGCACCACCACCACCACATTCTGCTCTCACCGTTCCAGCAAACACACACACGCACAAACTTGAGTCGGCGGCAGAACCAGCCATGAACGGCTTCTACTCGTCCATCGCCCACGGCCTCGACGCGCTCCACGCCACGCTGGCCTCGTCGCCGGACGCCGCCTTCATGTCGGCGCCCTTCCTCCAGCAGGCGGCCGCGCTGCTCCGGTCGCTGCACTCGCAGCTCGTCCACCTCGTGCAGCGCCTCCACCTGCCACCAGGGGAGAGCTGGCTCGACGAGTACATGGACGAGACCTCCCGCCTCTGGGAGGCCTGCCAGGTCGTCAAGGCCGGCGCCTCCGCCCTTGACACCTACTGCGCCTCCGCCGCACGCATCGACGCCGCCCTCGACGACTGGCTCTGCAACCCCAACCCCCACACCGCCCGCCAGGTACGCTCCTCTCCTGTCCTGCCTTCCTATGCGTGCATGCTCAGTTGCTCACGCCCATAGCTTTGGCCTCCATTGATCACACCAAATGCGTGCAGGTGATGCGTGCGATCAACGCGCCGCGGCGGCAGGCCGTGGGGCTGGAGCAGGAGAACCGGGCGCTCGCAGAGACCAGGATCGACCCGGCGTCGCTGCTGCTCGACGACCGGTCGCCGGTGGAGTTCAAGCTCAACGCCTTCAACGGCTTCCGGGGCGTGCTCTACGCGCTGCGCAACGCCAGCTCCTTCCTCCTCATGCTCCTCGTCTCAGGGACCGTCTCCTGCCTCCCGGACCTCGCCTGCTGCGCGCACCCATTCCGCACCTCAGGCGCCGGCTACGTCTCCTCCATGGGGCGGCTGCGCCAGCGCGTCGCCGAGGAGATGGAGGCGGTCGCCGGCGAGCACTCCGGCTCCGGCGTCATGATGTACGAGTTCCGGCAGGCCAGGGCCGGCATTGAGAGCCTCAAGACAGAGTTCGACAGGGTCGTCGCCATTGGGTACGGCGACCCTGGCGAGATCGCCGAGAGGGTGGAGATCATCAAAGGATGGGTCGGGATGCTGAGGTCAGGGGCGGAGGGCGTCGTCGGCGAGCTGGACGACTTCTTTGATGAGATTGTGGAAGGCAGGAAGATGCTGTCGGACCTGTGCAGCCATCGCTGATCCAAGCTCACAATCTGTACTTCTGCAGCAGCTAGCTGAAAGCCTGAAACAAACGGGGCATGGTAGATAGTACAACAAGGCTAACAAATTAGAACAAAAAAAAATGTGGGTGTTCTTCTCTCTTGTGGTTGGGTAATCTAATCTAGCTGCTCTCTCTAGTCTAGCTATCATAGCAGCTAGTGTGTCTATACATATGTCCTGCACTGGAATATCATCATGCTTGTATTCTTCCTAAGCAGAGCAGAGCAGCAAGTGGTAGTGGCAGGCAGTTGGTGCTTAGGCCTATCTATTTGTCAGAATCAGAATCAGAATATATGTCCAGTAATTTTTAGGGGATCGATCTTAGAGGATGAATTGGTGATATAATAGTTGATGGTGAAAGGAAGAATCTACATCGGAAAAGGAAAGCAGCTCTTTGCCCTTTTCTCGAACTGGAAAAGTGCTGTGGAGATGTGGGCAGCTTGTTGGGCAGAGACAAAAAGAGAGTTCTATAGGGTGCGTTAGAATGAGCCCTTGTGCTTGTCATCTTTTGCAACTTCTTTTTGTTCTTTGGCGCTAGGCTAATCACCTTCCTTATCATTGATCACTCCACTAGCTGCCGCGGCAATTGGCAGTGTATAGACTGATTATTTTACTCACGATGGAGAAGATGAACAAGGCAGGATTCTCAATATGATCTCCGACAGCGGTCATCGTTTTGGTTGCACAATGATGGGGTGACCTTCTGGAATCCGAACATGATGATCACCCCGAACTTAAGAGGCATCGGTTCGAGGAAAAGGAGCAGCAGCTGCAATGCAAAATTGATTGATCTGAGCTGCTTTGCAGGGTTATACAGTAGAGAAATTATGATAAGCAGCAGCGTAAACCATGTTCCATACTTTGGGGAAAAGCTGACCATGAATCAACCAAATCGAATCACTTATACCGAAATGGCGGCACCAGTCGCTTTTCGCTAAAGTAGGATCTGCAGCAAAGAACCAAGAAAACATCAGTGCCATGTCACAGTTATATCTATCTTCAAATTTTATTTGATTCACCATCAGCTGCTACACAAATGCATGTGTTTACGTTCTCTATAAAAAGCAAGTGCCTAATAAAAATAAACTGAGAAAAAATCTAATGCAACCTTCCTATTTAGCTTTTCAGCTACTGGAAGAGTTTCATGACTCCAGAAAAGAGTTGAAACCAGAGTTTAAAGAGCAGAGCAATCACACTCACACCTATGCTGAATAGGTGCTGTTTACAGAAAATCAGCAGCTAATGGGAACTTCAGAGGCTAAGAGTAGCATTTGCAGACATTGTTCTTGAACACAAACAGTATCGCAGAACGCAGAACTGAAGCATGGTATCAGATATATCAAATCGAAAGATGTATGATACCAAACTCGGTCCTTATTGCACTCCTAAGTTCAGATTTAAGATCGAAAAAATAGGTGAAAGTATGGATCAGTGATGCTAGGATGAACATCATTACACACATTAGGACCTTGTCCATGCAATCGTTTTGCAACATCCTATGCTCCCCGACGAAAGGACTTGCATACATGCAATCATGATGAGCCACTCTGAAATGTTCTAAAAGTCCTACTCTGGTCATACTCTTACTGCTAGTGTATGCATGCCCTCCTGCAAAAGGAAAAAGTAGAAAAGGGGAACGTGCCAACCAAAGTCGTGTGGATTATTACCTCCTTGACTGATGATGGAATGACAAACAATTGCCTTTCACTACACTATTCTTAAGGGCAGCAAATGTATGACCAGAGATAAATTTGGGCCTACTGCAGATTACAGCTGAAGGGAAATTGCAGCCAGTTCCATGTGGTGCACTTAACTTCTGGAGAGATGTGCTATGGTCTACTTAATTCGATACAGCTATAGATTCTGCAACAAGTAGCCTCTGCTGGAAAAGGAATTGATGCTTATTATAAAACTTTGCCCATGCATCGACTCCAGAAGTCATAACCCAATGCAAAATGCAAAAGAAGCAAATCAGGAAGGTTAATATGAACTAACTCACCAAAGTCTCGCATGTTCATCACAGGAACCTCCTCTTGCCAACGTTCAGTGTTCAGACCTATGAAAAGCAGACACTGGCTGGTAAATTTTAGCCATCACACGCAAAGCTCTTTGTGATCAGTTGTTCAGTTATATGAGCAAGGAAAATAACAGTATAATTAAACTCCAACATGATAATTCTCCCTACTTGACCCATTTAAATAACAGAATTCGATTCTAGAAAACAAAATGTAGCATTACATTAGTGCAGCCCTGATCAGTGCGGTTTAAGGGGTGAACTAACAGGTTAATTTTAGGAGCAGTGAACCGCTTTATAACATTATAAAGATTTCTTTTGACAAATATAGAAGAAAAGTTTAGCACATAAAACAACCACCAAAATTAGGTACTGCCTCTGTATAGAAATATATTTCTTTACAAAGGGAGTATATTACTAGGCAGCTACTCATGATCCAGAACAAATGACAACTGGCTTCTTCTCCTGTGAGCTACTTCCTGAAAGCAAACAAAAAACAAATTGCACTGTCTCTTTGCTATCATAAAAGGGACTTGGGCATAAATAAAAATTACCACAAAATTCGAGAAACAGACTATACAGAACAAAAAAGTGAGCGATGATCTCACCCCTTCTAATGACTCAAAATTGACTTGTGAAAGATAGATAGCAAAATGCATCAATCCAGCAGATCTGCAAAGTTGTGCAGCAATAAAAAGTGATTGGGGGTAATCTGCAAATAGACGATGTCCATTTAACAACCAAATTTACACTTTAGGATGTGCATTGAGATCAGGAGGCACTTTAACTTGCTCCTTTGCTTTCCATGTTAGCAATTATAGTGGAGGGCAATTATAGTGGAGTAATGAAGGAAGAATACTAATCAAACTGGTGAAATTTTAAAAGAGGTTGAAAGTCCTCCTCAGACAGTGAACTGCGTCCGACGCTAAGAACTAATTTAGCAAGAAGGAAATGCTGCAGTCTCATAGGTCCAAAAATAGTCATATAAATTTTGTAAATTTCACTATAATAATTGTGAAATTCACAATTTTCATTTGTATAGGTACATGTATTGTGGACTTCACTTGCCCCAGCAATCTGCCTAAAAATTGCAAACTTCTGGAAAGATCAATAGTGAGACCTTCATATGCACACCATTTTACAAAGCGAAACTTAGCCAATAACAACAACAACAACAATAAACAGATAGGCTTCAAAGAACTGTCAGAGGAGTCCGGACAGAATTAGGCACATGCCTCAGCTGAACGGAACTAGATTTTTGCATCAGCCTCAATTGGATGCTGAAGCAGGTTATCGCCATTGTGGGCTTCTGCCAACTTGCTATTGCTATGACCAAAGGATTTGTATGGCCCAGAAGAATTCTCAGGACTCCAAGTATCTGGAACTGCGAGAAAGTACTTGCCCATGAACTTTCTAAACCTTTTCTTGTAATCCTTGGGAGAAATTACAGTTGGTAAAACATTCTTTGGTACCAAAGAAGACTTCGCCCATGTCTCCAGTTGCTTGTCCCAAGTATATTGCCTCAAATAATCAATAATGCCAAACACAAGTTCATTCTTTTCTTTGTCCACTCCGACAAGCAGAGAATAGTCCATAACGTTAACCGACTGCAAGTACAATAATTCTGTTAAGACATATTAATATGAAAATATGATGATTACCTTAAACTGGAAGATGCGCATTATACATACAGTGAGAAAAGATGTGTCATTCCAGATTGCGCGCTGCAAGAGATGTTTTGTTCTTCCACCAATATAGATTGGAGATACATTCATGTCCTCCACAAAGTTCTGATCCAAGTAAACAGTGTCAGGGTCATTTGAGTTGGTGATGTGTCGTGAAAACATAGCACCTTTAAGATCATAAATCCGTGAAACATTGTGCCCAAACATAAGATTTTCCATCACCATCAGATCCATCTTTATCTCTTTGCCATGCCTTATTTGCTTAACCTGAAACAGCAAAGTTTTAGAAAAATAGTAATAAATGGAAGAAAATAAATTGAAACGGAACTCTGGTTGTCGAAGTAAACTACCTGATAGATTCCTAATATTTTGGCAAGGCAAGTTTGGCTTCCAGTGTCTAAAGAATGGTAAACATGCTTGAAGTAATCAGGGGCAAATTTTATGAAGGATTCAAATTCTGTCTTCTTGATTTGCTTTATAATGAACCTGTCATCCAATGTCTTCGCAAATAAAGCTTTACTCTTTCCGCCTTGAGCATCCCACTTCTTACATCGGCTTAATGAAGTAATATATGCAAGCTCAGATGGGCAGCACTTTCTTCGAAGGATGTAGAATTGATTAGCATATATACTAGTAACTGAATATTTGCCTTTGAGAGATACTTTTCCATTCACAGGGATTTCTGGATGTACCAAGGACAATAAAGGCGATGTATCATAACCAGAAAGGTCGCCAGATGAATATGACGAAACAGAAGATGAAATGCTTGCTTCAGAATCTATAGATGACCATGGTGATGAGCCAATAGAACTTTCAGATAGAAAGCTATAAGATTTCTCCATTGTTTTAGTATGCTCCCTCCTGGCATCATCTGCCTCATTCATGACTGCGGTATCCTGCCGACGCTCCTCAGATATGGCAAGAGCACGAGCTATTATGCTAGAAACCTCATGCTCCAATACACACAGAATATTACCACCCGGGCCAACTGTGAATTGAGGAGAGTCTACCTCTTCATGTTTTACAAACAGGGGAGATAGATGAGATGGAGAATAACGGTTAACAAGTTCAAATTTCTCCAAACTTCCTAATTGAATGTTCTTCTTGTAAGCCAGTTGAGACTCATGAAATGAACTCCAAATCCATCTTTCCCTCTCATCCCAATCAGAACTTCTGAACTTCCGGACAGTGCTTGAATGCTGCTCCTGCTCCATGGAAACTGGATGCGCCAGCATCCCATTGCCTTGTGGCTTTGTATCACTTGAAACTTCAAAAGAAGGCATTTTTTGTATTTGGGCCATGCTGTCTACCTCTACCTGACTAGTGCCAATGAGAGATCCTTCATCTTTACTACCTCCATAGCAAGAAAGTTCAGAGTTCCCAACTCCCTGACTATCATCGAGCATGGGTGCTGCATTCTCACTTGATTCATAATGGTCGACGCAAATTTTGTTACTTGTGCACTCAGTGGTACCAGTTGCCCCACCAGCTTTCATAGTTCTATCACACGTCAATTCGCTGATTTGCTTGTCAATCCCATACCTGGCCTCATTGATCTTATCAACGGTCTTTATAGGATCCTTACCGTTAGCAACATTTCCTTGTCCAGCAGATAAACACTTAAGAAGTTCATGGAGCCGACGGTCCCATGCATAAAGTTCAAGTAGTATATCCTGATAAGACCAATTTATATTAAGAAGTTCATGTACAGATGAGGATGATCTCCCATTTGGATTGTTAGTCTTTACTAGTGAATCCTGCATGACAATACAATGAAAGCCAATATTATAATTAAACAGAACAAATTTGTTTACATAACAAATTCATAGGCTAACAGGAATGTAGACATGGACGCTTACCTCAAAATCGGCCTTGTCTTTCATTAACAAGTCTTCGAGTTCAGAAAAGTTCGTTACAGGTAGAAATGTGCAGAAGTTGGCTGTAGTCATGCCATGATATTGATTCTTCAAGTGTTGAAGCAAGCTTGCTACCTCGGAGAAAAGCGTCATACCTCTAGCAAAAACCTTAAAAGATGCAACATAAACATCAGTACTATGCATGCACCAAACACAACTACCAAACGGTAATGGTAGAGGATAAGACATACATGTCTTCTTTCTTCTTCAAACCAGTTCTGTCTGCTGGGGTTTTCGAAGTGGAGGGTGGGCTGTGGTTTGCAGGTAGTGTAAATTTGAACCGATGAGTAACGGAACATTGCAACATTGGAGCCCAATCTGAAGTCAGTAAAAAATAGAAATTGCCATTAACAAAATAGGCAAGAGATAGTTACATGCATTTCTGATGCATTGCTATGCTAAAGGCAGCAAAGGAATGTCTCTACTTAAATTACATATTTGACATGAAAAATACATCTAGCATACCCAAAAAAGCGCAGGCAGTCCCTGTTCACCAAATGACCACATATGGATAACCTTCTTGCTGCAGAGTGGCTTGAAAAACTGAGTTCCAGAAATTTCCCAAAAGAGAGATTTCGCGCTTCAGATGATATTAGCACTCTTGGGGTCGATTTTGATACCCCGTGTTGTTCACACCTCAGGCATCTGGTCCACATCCATATTTTTCCTTCGGATTCGCCAGGTAAACTATGTTGAGACACTAGATGCTTCGTTCGAACAGTCAAATTTCCATTTTGATGAGTATAAGAGTATATGTGAGCCTCACAAGAGGAACAACTTGGTTTCTGCTACAAATAAAACATTATAAGCCAAGTATCATCTGAGCCAAATTAGTTACATTACTAACACAAAAATATGATATTCAATGTAAATAAGAACACACTGAACAAAATTACAAGTTACAAGCTGGTACCTTATTCTGCAAAATTTCTTGCAAGTATCGTCCTAAGGACACATCAGAGTTCCCATAGTAGTTTATACGGGACAGGCGGCTCTGGTCATCAGAGTTCCCGTAGTAGTTTATACGGGACAGGCTGCTCTGGTCATCAGATATGACCTGCTTTTTGATGCATTGACTAGACGTCAAAACCAGTATACTATGAGAATCAAGTGCATCATCGGCTTGATCTTTGTTAGAGATGTTCTCTTTACTAATGATAGTGGTGCCGCGATGTTCTCCATCTTCTGCTACGATGGGTGATTCCTCATGTTTGTCACACATATGAGAACTTGCTTCTGTTACATCTCCAGTCCTTTCTTCTTTCAAGATATCTTCTGTGTCATCTAAATTTTCACTGGAAACCGCAGACTCTTCCACCTTTGACCCAACATGAAATCCATTACTAACGATTCCATTCCTGGATTCAACTCTGCCTTCTATTTGATTATCAGTTGTCTCTTGCAATAACTTCCCAGTAAATTCCCGTAATGGTCTTGAAACCGGTGATGGTAACCTTCCGGTATGAAGGAGCGGTGTTGAGCTATACGGGATATTTGCACCTTCTCTCAGTTCATCCAAAGAGCTGTTTGTGACTAAAATTGGATCATCTACGTCTGTATAACTGAGAGCTTTCTTCCCATCAGCATAGATATTACAAGTGGCATGGTATAATCTAAGTGCTGGAGAATCATCATGCGAAGGAGGGATAGCACCACCCAGAACAGAAGTATCATAATCAATTGCTGGTGGGCCCATCATAGTAGAAGCATAATTATCTTGTGAAGTATTTTTATCATTTAAGAATACCCGCTGATCTTCAAAGAAAGACGTTTCAAGGATCAAGTGGTATGCTGCAAAGACCGTGTAGTGCATGACTTGCTTGACTTTCTTCAATTCTTCGGTGTTTGCTCCCCGTAGCAATATCTGGATGAAAACAACTATTTGTCGCTCAGATCGTTCAGCAGTGTATGGAACACTAATCGGACTGTCACTTACTATATATTCAGTAGATTGTGATTAGTATGCATGGAATGCAATCAATTGACATTTACTCTTCATAATTGATAAAAACAAATGACACTGTTATGGAGATAACCACAAACAAAACAGTATTGTTATCGTAAAGCACCACAAGTGTACCTACCCCCTGACAAGTTTTATCAGCTATGTTTTTTTTGTCAAACACACATTTGTTTTAAGATATTACAAAACGATACAACAGGAACAAAAAAGCTATGTAACAAAAATTAGCAGCCCTAATAAAAAAATCAAAAGGGACTTGAAAGCTAAGAAAACTAGCAAGCAAAACGATACCAAAAGCGCATAACCAAGCATTTTATCGCTATGTTTGGCATGCCCTACCGAAATATAAGCAAGGAGCAGCTCATTTCTCATGTTTTAAGATATTACAAATACCGACACTGTTTCTCTCCCTCATAACTGAAAAGATATAGAGATCATGTTTTTACATAGTATACATACCGACTATTAAGAATTAATAACCAGTCAACATAATAGACACATCAACCGTAAGCTAGAATAACATTTGCTTTTTGGTTCCACATTGATACAGAAGGATGTCTTGATCAGGAAGATTTCAGGAAGAATATATATAAGAAAAACTAGCATAGTTTATTCATTTTGCTTTTGGACAAAAGAAATGATGTAACATAAATCTTAGGGGATAAAGAAGAATGAAACTGAAAAGATTGTATAAATGAACCATACAGGTAATAATAGCTAAGTAGACATACCGTGCAACCCAATGGCCTGGGAAAACCTTCCAAGAACATTAATGTTTTAGATAGTCTCTTCCCACCTTCACTGGCAATGTTATGCTCTTCAATGAATTTTTCAGTATGGAAGTAATCACACTGCTTCAGCTTCGGTTGATCCAAAACTTCTGGAAATGATATTATGGGAGAACCTGTGCAGCGTGCAATTCTTTGCAACCGGCTGAGCTTCATATCAAGAATCAGTGTACAACCTTCTTTTAGTAGAAGCTCCTGTATGTCTCGTGAAACAGTTTTCTCAACCATTATAACATTGGGACTGCATATTTCCATCACTTTACTTATAGTCCTCTCCAGTTGGCCTTTTTCCTAATTTTTGAAGGCATAAAATAGAAGGTCACAATCTTCTACCAAAAAAGGATGAACTGAATTTACTGTCAACAAGCACATATATGCAATATCAAACCTGATCCATTGAATTAAACGACGATAAACCAACATCAGAATGCCCAAGTACTCCTTTCAGTAGAAGCAACCTAGGATTGTGACAATTGGTCGGCATGTGCTTATGAGCTGTGTTCTTTTTGAAGACTAACCCCTTGATCACCTCACTGCAATCGAAGTTAAAAGGTGAAGGTTTATAATCTAGCACGCAAATAGAAATTAGATAGTCTTTAAGTAAAAAAATAGCTGACAAATGTTTCACCTTTGCCAACGAGTACCAGATGCTACACATTTGACCTTGATGTAAGATCCAGGGTCCATTTCATTTCCGATTTTTGCATCAGGTTTAATAAGAAGTGCAGCTTCCCATGACAGGGAGGTCACAATATCAAGCCAACTCTCAGTACTCTCTCCTTTTCCAAAGGGGATACCAGCAGAGGCCAGAAACCGACTGACAAGTATCTTGAGCTGCCCATTCATAGCTGCCAGCATTGCATTTTCTCTTTCATCCCTAGGATTGGGGCTGTCCTCGTGTTCCTCGCCAGGGGCTGGGAAACTTGACTGGCCCCACTTTATTCCATCACCATAATCATCATCGTCGTCGTCATAAGCAATGTTTCCGGCAACACTATCAGTCTCATCTCCCTTATCTGCTGCTTCAGGCGGTATCCAGATGCTATCATTTTCAAAACCTGGGAGGTCTGTATTGTTGATTTTACCATTGGTACTTTCAGCCCCATCAGAATCATCACCAGACCTAACCGAGCGGTCATCAACAGAGGAGGCAGATGGATCACTGCTCACATCTTCATGTTTGTGCAATGAAGTGTCAGAGAAGAAATTGTCGTCTGTGGACAGATTATTGCTACTAGACTTGGAAGGATTCCTGGTCCCATTCTGTCCCAGATGATCAGCATCATGCAGGCGGTGAGGGGTAAGATTACCATCTAAATCCTCTGATACAACCTCCCTGTCATTACCAAAAGAAGATGACTGATTCAGAACGGAATTTAAAAAGCACGCAGACGCAGACACATAAAATACCTGGCGAGATAGTTCCCTTGCCTCAAGGGCATTACTCTACCAAACTAGGTTATCAAAATTAAATATCTATGGGCTTAGCTGGCTGGAGAAATGAACAAAGATATCTTCCTTGAGCATGACCCCAAACACAGATGTCAGGTTAGTGTCGACGAATGGACCAGGATTTCAGGCGTGCAAAACGAGAAACAGGAAAATTAAAGTGGCTTGTTGTTGAACAAAAGACTCTGGTGAATTAAAGGCTAAGCAAGGTTGGGCCACGTGCATATTCAGACGGGGCGAGAATTCTCTTCCATGATCTAAAACAGGGCTAACCAAGTGTATGTGAGGTTACACAGTTGGCCGTGTTCAGACAGAGCCCCAGCTGAGCATCTGAACATGTGCATACTAGGAATGGGATGCTATTCAGAACAATGGCATCGGCGAGTCCTGGGAGTGAAATAGTAGTACCTTCGCGGATTCATGTCCGGGCACATGGCCACCGACGAGAGGGGGGGGGGGGGGGGGGGGGGGGGGGGGGGGGGGGCGTCACATGCCCTGGCTGCTCCTCCTCCTCTACCTCCTCCTGACGCAGGCGGTGGCCTCAGATCTCTTGGGCGCTGGTTGTGTATGGCCTCTACCTGACCAGTTCAGCAAGCAAGCAATCACACCATTAATTAATTAATTAAAGAGAAGAAATCACTAGTACTCGGTCAATTCAAAACCCACCAACCGACATGGAGACAGAAATTAAAAGCAATCCCCAGGGAAGGAGTCAGGCCCAAAAACGAAATGCATCCATCGATCGGTGCTCACGAGGAGGCCGGAATCGAACACCGGCGACACCAGAATCCAGCGGCGCTTGATTCGGATCGCGCGAAACGCCAATCGGATCGCGCGGTCGACGCCGAAGTGGGTGTGGAAACTGAAGCTGAATCTTATACTGCTACTATCAAATCAAAAGAAGAGAAGGAAGAAGGAGGAAGGGGATAGTGGTACAAGAGGTAGTTGAAATCGAAGCAATTGCGGCGATCAATCCAAAGGCCAGGCTGTCCGTCCCCTATGATGGCGCTACTGGAACAACAAACCCCACACCCCCCAAAAAAAGGCAGATATTGAAGAAGGAAATATCCAAGCGCGTGGGTCCAGGTCAGCAACGGCCCCGGGTCAGGCGCCGCGACAGAAACATCCCAATCCCCAATTCAAAGTTTGAAACCCGTTCCTTCCTTCCTCCTGTACCCATACCCACGGCCTACCTACTTGCTACGTACGCACGTACGTACGCGTGTGGTATGCTCTTCCAAGTTCATCCGGCCACCATGAGCAACGAATACGACAACAACAGCAGCAGCAACAACAAAAACACCAGGAAATCGCAAGAGAAGGGGAGAGGGAGAGGGGAAGTGAGATCTCCGCCTTACCGCGCGCGCGGCGGAGCTCCGCGGCGATGTTCAGTTGGTCGGAGTCGGGCGGTCTCGCGGGCCGACGGGTGGATTGACGAGCGGGAGTTGGCCTGGTGGCCTGCGCGCGTGCGCGTGGAAGAAGAGTCGCGAACGGCGGGCGAACGAGGAAGGGAAGGCGACTACACGGGAAAGGGGAGAAGAGAAAAGTAGAGGGGGAGAAGAGGGGAGAGGGAGGGAACGGCCGCAGCGCACGAAAGAAATACTTGTCCTCCACCTCGCGCTGGACCCCACGCTACCTGCACGACTCGTATCGTCTCTGGACTTCTTCTTCTTCCCGTTCGTTCGGCGGCAGAACGCGAGATGAGATGTGTAGAAAAAATGCAACTCACTGGCATTTTAGTTCAGAATTAATATTATAAGTATTATTTTTTATTTGCAGAATTATTAATAATTATTATTTTTTTTCATTGCTGTTTAATGTGTTGTGGCACGCAACGCAACAGATAGCGCCGACACGGCTTGGGTTGGGTTGGTTGGTCCTTGGTCACTAGTGGTCATGACCTGACGATGACCCGGGCAACAAACGGAACCGCCTTCACACGCAAATTCATCTGACTGTATTTTATTTTCTTATTTGCCAAAAAATGTTTTTGTAATTAATTTTGTGAGGAATAATGGTTTGTTCAGATTGGTCTTTCGCATCTCGTAAACACCCATTCAGTGAGATTGACGTGTATGTCTTTGGCATATGGTGGCAAAACCATGCCATTCGTCTCATCCTGCTAACTTTTCATTTTTATAAACACCAAAGTTTGGCATTCACCACGGGCCCTTTCCTTTGTAGAAGAATTCAAATATCCATTGGTCTTTTTTCTTTCCCATCAAGAACAAGTAAGAGCTTTGCGTGCTATTCCGTTGACAAATGTCCATGGTGCAAAGTCATGATATTATTATTGTATAATCCATGACGTTAAGTTGAGATGGGTACGTTTAGCTTACCAATCATATGTGTTGATAACGGGTAAATCATGAATTCACATGTCTTGTCAAGCGAGAAAAATAGAGCGTCCCTCGTGGGATGCCGCGGCCACGACATCTATAGGATTTGTGTGTCTTCGCCACTAGCCTCGTCCTCCACTCTCTTCTCCCACGCCGCTACTGTTGGCAGCTGCTCGGGTAGCATGCAGCCGTGTGGGGCTCCTCGCCACATCTTGTTAGGTTGGTCGTGGTGGACTGTCTTTCACGACGTAGCTTGACGTGGTATAATTTTTCGGTCCACCTAGCACATCTTGAAGCCTGATTTTGGGATAACTTTGTGTGTGGAGGAATATCGGTCTTGGACTGGAGCTCTCACACTAGCGGGCTCACCTGCTTTTCGGTGCGCTCCAAGGCGAGGGTAGTACACGTTGCGTGCAACACGTCACTAGCTCGGATAATGATTAAGAGTCGGTGCGGTGGCGCCGACTAAGTAAGTAGGTGGCATGTGATCCGGTCGTCGTGACTTTGGCAAACAATGACACAACTATAAGTGAGAAGATATAGCTTTTGTTGGTTGAGTCGAGTGATGAAGGATTTTCGAGTTGCTGGGCGAAAGCCTCAATCCGACCTTCATTGGTTAGGTATGGCAACAACAACAAGAATAACAACAGTCGTGCATCATCACCTTCCTAAAAAAATCTTGCCTTTGAATATATTTTTAAGCCTCTGACGACAAGCCATTCACTATTGGTTCATGCATGTTAGGGGAGAACCAAGATGCACTATAGGGTGAAAACCCTTGTTTGGCCTTCAGTGGATGTTTTGACAACGTTGATGTATGACTATTACGATGTTCTTGAAGACCGTTGTCCTATGGTGTCTTGTTTGATGCTATCTCTATTATATATGTTGGAAATAAGCCCTAGAGGCAATAATAAATGGTTATTATTATATTTCTTTGTTCATGATAATTGTCTATTATTCATGCTATAATTGTGTTATCCGGAAATCGTCGTCGGAGTAAATAACCATAGGTAGCCTAGCCGGCTCCCCCTGGCACTTCTGAAAAATTACGAGCCGATTCGGCCCTCAAGAATCCAGACACAGGGCCGCCTCCTCCTTGCCGGCTGTCTCCAGGCCGGCTATCGGAAGGCGGCCCAACTTCAGCCCTCATGAAGAGAAGCCGCGGGAGGGCCGGCTCCGAGAAGCCGGCCGCGAGAAGGCCGACTCCAAGAAGCCGGCTCCCATAAAGCGGTCAAGATCGTACCCTTGAAGTCTGCATCCACATAACGACGATGTGACGGGGCGTGGCTACAGTGAAGTCTGCCACCCCCGAATCCCGGAGCACGCCTGGCACAGTGCGCCGTGCGGGTGGCCATGACCCGTCCGACGCAGCACTGTTGCCACGTTGACCCTGATGTCATCCACGACGGGCTACCAGTACGGCCCACGGGCGGTGGGCCCCTTCGGGCAGAGAGACACCCGAAGGCGGCCAGACCTCCCCCAGTCGGCCCAAGATAGAGCCAGCTCCCCACAGCCGGCTTGCCACCTCCCTCGAAGAAGACGCCCCATTAAGGAGACAAGACGCGGTGAGGCTACAACGATCACCCGCCGGACGGCGGCACTGTAGCCACGCCCACCTCGGCGAAGCCCTCGTCACCAAGATTGAGCAACAGTAACCAGCCGTCGACAAGGCCCTGACAGTGGGGCCTGCCTGTCAACCAAGGAGCCGGCAGCCGGTGGGACCCACTAGCCGACGGGCCCTAGCAGTCGGCGCAGAAGCCGGAGAGCGTAGACACAGACGGCTGGGCCCCGCGCCCAGCCGGATTACCATTGTACCCCCGGGGGGTAGGCCTATATAAACCCCTCGGGGCATCCATGCAAAAGAGATGAATCCCTGCTAGTTTCAGACACCACATAGGAAGGAGAAGAGAGCAAGCCGTGCCCTTCTTCCTCCTCTTGCCAAACAGCTCAAGGAGCACCGTGTAGCTACTTGTTCATCTAGTGACCATGCGGAGACCCCGCAGAGCAGCAGTAGGGGTGTTATCTCCACGGAGAGCCCCGAAGCTGGGTAAGATTCGCCGGCGTGCATGTCTTTGCCTCATCCCGTTTCCAGGCACCGGCGACGTCTTACTGGCTCCCACAATGATAAGCCACCCGTTGGCATATGTCGCACCTACCACCCGACATTTGGCGCCCACCGTGGGGCCAGGTGCACCGCCGTTCGGAGACCTGTTCTGGACAGGAACCCTCTTCCTCCCCCGCGAGCGTAGCCAGCCCGGCACGCCCGATGGCGCTTGCCATGACGTGCTACAAGGCGTCACCAACATCTGTGCGGCGAGCAGCCACGCCGATCTCCTTGACAAGACTCTTACCTCTGACGAGCTCGCCTCCGACGCGGGCACCGACCACCTCGTCAACCTCCTCGGCCAGCTCCACGTCTCCGGCGAGCCTGCCGTGGACTTGGAGTCGGTTGGCTCCACCGATCCGATGCCTGTCGACTCCGACACGGCCTCACTCGACGCGTTCCCCACCAACGTCGCGATCTACAACGACCCGCTTCCCCGGGCCAATGGCTGCGACGCTGTCACCACCGAGGTGATGGTCATCGGCCACGGCGGCGCTTCTGACGAGAGCGCCCACGACGCCCCGCACGCGGAGGTCCATGACTTGTCCATTCCCCTCCCGGCCGATGCCGACGCTGAAGCACTGGAAGCTCGCCGCCTTGCCCTCCTCACGGAGGGCCGGAAGTTGGTTTCCATGAGACGCCTCACTGAGGCCCACCGACGCGAGGCCGACCGCGCCGCCTTTGGCACGCCGCCCCCAGGCGGGCCTAGCCGGGCCGGCGTTGTCAGACAGCGCGGCGTTGTCGTCGTCGATACGCTAGGAGTCGACCGCCCAGTCTACGCTACTCCACTCGAGAACCTGCGCGCCGCCCAGGCGGCCGTAGACGAGCTAGATGGACCGGGGGCCGAAGAACTCCCCCACATGACCCGACGCATCCAGTAGCTGATCGACGCAGCCGCGCAGCGGCACGAAGCCGACGCCCGCGTGGAAAGCCCTCCCCCGCGCCGAGATCACGACGCGACGTCCCGGACGCCGACTACGGGTAAAACCCGCGCGCGACGCGAGAAAGAACCGGCTGCCAGCCGAAGCCGAACCTGAATCTCCATCGAGCGAGACGCAGAAGGCCACCCCCGGGCCGTGGAGTGGCGGGGCAACCCGCCTCCGCCCTGGCCCTGTGGAGAGAGATATCCCACCCCGCCGCCTGTTGCACATCCGACTCTCAGCGGCCGGCTAGGTCGCCGTGAAGGAGTCGGCGAGAACGACGCCCGCCATCGGATCGACCGCCTGGCGCGATCCCTGGCGCTAGAAGAAGAAGGCAATGTCAGCCCGCCTTGCTTCGGCCCCCGCATCCGCGACGAGCCTTTCCCCAAAGAGTTCTCGCTCCCAAGAGACACACCTAAGTACAACGGCTCCGTGAAGCCGGAAGATTGGTTGATCGACTACTCCACGGCGGTTAACATAGCCAACGGCAACAGGCGCGTTGCCGTGAAGTACGTGCCCCTCATGCTGCAGGGCACGGCGCGGACCTGGCTCAACAGCCTCAAGCCATACAGCATCAACAGCTGGCTAGACTTCACAGAAGCCTTCGTCCGCAACTTCACCAGCACCTACAAGCGGGCTCCCAAGCCCAGACAGCTCTCCTTGTGCGCACAAGGCCCCGCCGAGTCCACTCGCGACTACCTCACGCGTTGGGCCGAGCTCCGCAACTCTTGCGAAGGGATGCACGAGGTGCAAGCCATAGAATACTTCACTGCCGGGTGCCGAGAAGGCACCCTCCTCAAGCACAAGCTCCTCTGCGACGAGCCGACTACCCTCGACGAGCTTCTGATCATAGCGGACAAGTACGCCACCGCCGACTCCTCGATGAAGACCGAACTTCGGGTAGACATGTCCGGAAAGATACTCAACCCGGCGCTCAAGACGCCGGCTGGGGACTCCGGCCGACGCCCACACCAGAACGACCACAAGTGCAAGGGCCCGGTGCCGCCCTCCACCAGTCGGCAGGTGGCCACAGTCGAAGACGAGCAGCCCGAAGCGCGGCCCGCACCCAAGAGGCAGAGGGGCGGCAAGCCGGCTTGGCAGCCGGCCTTCTCCTACAAGCAGACTCTCGACGCCCCGTGCAAGTTCCACAGCGGCGCGAAGCCGTCCAACCACACGACCCAGAAGTGCCATTGGCTCACCCGAATCTCTAAAGGCGAAGGGCTCTCACCGCCTCCGCCTGCCGGTCCGCCGCCTCCGGCTCCGCAGCCGCCGGCCGCTCGGCCCGCAGTCGGAGCCGTGCATGACGAGTTCCCCGACGAGCATGCCGCCTATGTCATCTTTACAAGTCAGCCCGAAGACCGGCGCAGCAAGCACCGAGAGCACCAAGAAGTCAGCATGGTTGCTGCCAACCCCGCCGAGCACATGCATTGGTCAGAAAAACCTATCAGCTGGAGCCGGACCGACCACCCAGAGGTGATGCCATCTCCCGGCTCTTATGCGTTGGTTTTGGATACCACCCTTGCAACGGATAGACGCGCTGCCCGATTCTCCCACGTGCTGATAGACAGCGGGAGTAGCATCAACATCCTGTACCGTGACACCATGGAGAAGCTGAATGTCAAGAGAAGCAACTCATGCCTACCCGGACTGTGTTCCATGGCATCGTACCCGGCCTGTCCTGCGCCCCCATTGGCAAGATCAAGATTGATGTACTTTTTGGGGACAAGGAGCATTTCCGCCGGGAAGCGATCTGGTTTGAAGTGGTGGACCTGGAGAGCCCTTACCATGCATTGCTTGGCCGACCTGCCTTGGCCAAGTTCATGGCAGTTCCCCACTATGCATACCTCAAGATGAAGATTCCGAGCACCAAAGGCGTCATCACCATAGCCGGCGATTACAAGAAGTCCTCTGAGTGCGCAGCAGCTAGCAGCCGGCTGGCCGAGTCCCTTGTGATTGCCGAAGAAAGAAAGATGTTGGACCGAGTCGTGGCCATGGCCGGCAAGCAGTCGGCCTTGTCCCCTGATCCCAAGGAGCATGATGCTCAAGGATCTTTCCAGCCGGCCAAGGAGACGAAGAAGATACCTCTTGACCCCGAGCACCCAGAGAGGTTTGTTGTCATCGGGGCAAACCTACACGGCAAATAGGAAGGCGAGCTCGCCGATTTCCTCCGTGAGAATCGGGACATCTTTGCATGGTCCCCCAAGGACATGCCGGACGTTCCGAAGGAATTCGCCGAGCACAAACTATACGTCCGAGAAGACGCAAAGCCAGTCAAACAACCCCTCCGCCGACTATCGGAGGAGAAACGCAGGATTGTGGGAGAGGAGATAGCCCGGCTTCTGGCAGCCGGCTTCATTATGGAAGTTTTCTTTCCAGAGTGGCTCGCCAACCCGGTCCTCGTGCTAAAGAAGAACAACAAGTGGCGCATGTGTATAGACTACACGAGCCTCAACAAGGCCTGCCCCAAAGATCCCTTTGCCCTGCTAAGGATTGACCAAGTGATAGACTCCACGGCCGGATGCGAGCTGTTGAGTTTCTTGGATGCTTACTCAGGGTATCACCAGATAAAGTTAGATCCGACAGACCGCCTGAAGACCGCCTTCATCACGCCATTCGGAGCCTTCTGCTACCTGACTATGACATTCGGCTTGAGAAATGCCGGTGCCACTTTTCAGCGTTGCATGCAGAAGTGCCTCCTCAAGCAACTCGGCAGAAATGCCCACGTCTACGTAGACGACATTGTGGTGAAGACGGAGAAGCGCGGCACCTTGCTGGAAGACCTCAAGGAAACATTTGAGAACCTACGCCGGTTCCAAATCAAGCTTAACCCCGAGAAATGCATGTTCGGAGTGCCAGCCGGCCAGCTCCTAGGCTTCCTGGTCTTCGAACGCGGCATCGAATGCAACCCAGTAAAGATCAAGGCCATTGAGAGAATGGCGATTCCCACCAAACTTCGAGACGTCCAGAAGTTTACCGGATGCTTGGCCTCCCTGAACCGCTTCATCAGCCGGCTCGGAGAGAAAGCTCTTCCCCTCTACCGCCTCATGAAGAAGACCAACCACTTCGAGTGGAATGACCAAGCCGATCAAGCTTTTCACGAGTTGAAGAAGATGCTGGCCACGCCGCCTGTCCTGGCGGCACCGACTGAGAAAGAGCCCATGCTCCTCTACATTGCCGCAACCAGCCGGGTGGTCAGCACCGTCATCGTAGTCCAACACCCAGAAGAAGGCCGAGCCCAGCCGGTCCAGAGGCCGGTGTACTATTTGAGCGAGGTGCTGTCTACCTCGAAGCAGAACTACCCGCACTACCAGAAGATGTGCTACGGCGTGTACTTCGCCGCCAAGAAGCTGAAGCCCTACTTCCAAGAGCATCCCATCACGGTTGTATGCACCGCCCCACTGGCCGAGATCATAGGCAGCCGGGATGCATCCAGCCGGGTGGTGAAATGGGCCATCGAGCTGGCCCCCTATACGATCTTCTACCAGCCTCGCACCGCCATCAAGTCCCAAGCATTGGCCGACTTCCTAGTCGACTGGGCCGAGACCCAGTACCTACCGCCGGCTCCCGACTCCACTCATTGGCGTATGCACTTCGATGGGTCCAAGATGCGCACCGGCTTGGGAGCCGGCGTCATCCTCACCTCTCCCAAAGGCGACAAGCTCAGATACATGCTGCAAATTCACTTTGCCGCCTCCAACAACGTGGCCGAGTACGAGGCGCTCATACACGGGCTCCGGCTTGCCAAAGAGCTCGGCATTCGCCGGATCCTATGTTATGGCGACTCGGACTTGGTGGTCCAGCAATCATCCGGCGACTGGGATGCCAAGGATGCAAATATGGCAAGCTACCGCTTCCTCATTCAGCAGATCAGTGGGTATTTTGAAGGATGCGAGTTCCTCCACGTACCACGAGCCGACAACGAGCCAGCTGATGCCCTGGCTCGAATAGGCTCCACTCGGCAAGCAATACCAACCGGTGTCTCTCTACAATGCCTCCTCAAGCCGTCTATCAAGCTGTCTCCAGAGTCCGATTCCATCTTCGTGTCGCCTGACCCCGACGCAGCCGGCTCGAAGAACCAAGCAGGTGACCTGGGGACTTCGATAGTTGGCTAGGGGGTATCAGCAGGCGGCTCGGGGACTTCTGTAGTTACGCCCGACCCGGGGACTGCCTCACCCGGCTCGGGGACTGCGGTAGTCGGCCCGGAGACTACACCAACACAACAGGCGGCGGCCGACTCCAGCATTTCACCGCCCAGGCCGCCCGCCCTGGTCGCGGTAGCCGTTTTGACAATAGAAGAAGTCGCAGCTCCGTCATGGGCTCAATCCATCCTCAACTTCCTAATAAACCAAGATCTGCCGGCTGACGAAGTAGAGGCAAGACAAGCCCAACGCCGAGCCGGAGCATACACAATCGTCAACAGAGAACTCGTCAAGCGCAGTGTCACTGGAGTCCTCCAGCGATGCGTTGAGCAAGAGAAGGGCATTGCAATCCTCAGAGACATCCACCAAGGAGAATGCGGCCACCATGCCGCCTCAAGATCACTCGTCGCCAAAGCCTTCCGCCATGGTTTCTTTTGGCCGACTGCTTTGGATGACGCCAAGAAGTTAGTTAAACATTGCAAAGGGTGCCAACTCTTTAGCTCCAAGCAACACATGCCGGCTTCAGCACTCAAGACCATTCCCCTCACTTGGCCCTTCGCCGTTTGGGGACTGGACATGGTGGGCCCATTCAAGACGGCGCGCGGCGGCATGACACATCTGCTTGTCGCCGTGGACAAATTCACCAAATGGATTGAGGCAAAGCCGATCAAGAAGCTGAATGGGCCGACTGTCGTGACATTTATCGCAGATATAACAACTCGGTATGGCGTGCCACACAGCATCATCACCGACAATGGCACGAATTTCGCCAAGGGAGCCTTGGCACGTTTCTGCGCGACGCAAGGCATCCGGTTGGACCTAGCATCCGTTGCCCACCCGCAGTCAAACGGCCAGGTCGAGCGAGCCAACGGCCTCATCCTCTCCGGCATCAAGCCCCGACTGATCGTACCACTGGAGCGTTCAGCCGGCTGTTGGCTCGATGAGCTGCCGGCTGTCCTCTGGAGTCTGCGCACTACACCAAACAAGTCAACCGGCTTCACTCCTTTCTTCCTCGTATATGGTGCCGAGGCGGTCATCCCAACTGACACCGAGTTCGACTCGCCTCGGGTAACCATGTACACGGAAGCCAAGGCCAAGGAAGCACGAGAAGACGGCATTGACCTGCTGGAAGAAGGCCGGCTGTTAGCCCTCAGCCGGTCCGCCATCTATCAGCAGGGCCTGCGCCGCTACCACAGCCGAAAGGTCAAGCCAAGATCCTTCCAAGAGGGCGATCTTGTGCTCCGACTGATCCAGCGAACAGCCGGCCAGCACAAGCTCTCGGCCCCTTGGGAGGGCCCCTTCGTCATCAGCAGAGCCTTAGGCAATGACTCCTACTACCTGATCGACGCGCAGAAGCCGAAGGCACGAAAGAGAGACGACTCCGGCAAGGAGTCGGAACGACCATGGAACGCCAACCTCCTCCGAAGGTTTTACAGTTGAAATGCAGTATGTATCACGCTAACTTTTGTACTAAGTTCGAGACAATAGGCCCCCCGAGGAGAGCTCGGGGACTGCCATCTTTTGTCTATGAATGAAAAGTATCATGCTTATGGCCTTGTCATTACATTCACTTTTTTTCCGTCCGGCACCGGGTTCGACTAGTCGGCCCGGGGACTGGCCGCCTGGAGTTATATTAGAAGTCCTACCCGCAGTCAGACAAGTAGTGTGCCGGCTCCCAAGCCTTCTCTTGCCAAAAGTCGCAGTTCGAAGAACTGGCTGTCCGGCTGACAAGAGTTAGGGGCAGGAACGGGTGCCCACACGAAAAACGGCTAGGGACTAACGGACTAATATAACAAAAGCCGGTTTTTCTCCCATCGCCGACCGGCTACCAGAGTAGCCAGCCGGCCGGCTTCCATTCACCTCGCTACAATCTAAGAAACCTCGAGTACTTGCCTTCCCAGAAGGGGAAGGCGGCAAAGGAAACAGCCTAAGGATAAAAAGCATACATGAATGGAAATCAAACACAGAATAATATTTACATAAAAGACCTTCAAAAGGCCAGCATTCAATATAGTTTGAATACACCCCCAGTGGGTGGAACTGCGCAAGTTTGATAAAGTTGTTCAAAAGGCAACAAGCAGGAAAAAACAAGGACGGCAGACTAAGCCAAGGGAGCGACTAGCGAGTCGGGCAGGTCGGTGGAGATGGCAGTGCCGGCTGGAGGAGTGGCCGGCTGGCGAACCTCGGCATGATCACCGCCTCCCGCAGAGGGCGCGCTAGCACGCGCCTCGTTGCTGGAGGCACGATCAGGCTGAGGCTGGCTGGCCGCTTCACCGGTCGGCTCAACGTCTTCGCCTTCCTCTCCTTCGTCGTCTTCGCCTTCACCGCTGGAGGCGATCTCCTCCGCCGAGTCTTCACCCGCTGCCGGGTCCATCCCGAACCACTCCTCCGGCTGGGCAACGCCGTCGTCATTGATTTCAGGAACGAAGAAGCTGATGTCAGTACACTCGGCGATCGTCGAAGCGCGCTGAGCGATAGCCGGCCGCACCTCCTCCAGCTCTTCGTCGGCCTCCAGCCGCCAGGTGCGCAGCTGGTCCAGGTTCAGCCCCGGATACCAAGCTCGGACGAACTCCAACACCCGCCCAGCTCCAAGCCGGGCCGCTGATGCTTTCCAAGCCTCGAAGCGGCCGACCGCAACTTCCAGCCAGTCGGCGGTCCGACTCGGGGTGCGGGGAATCGTCTCGCTTGGCCAGAGGGCGGCCAACACCTGCGCCCCGGCGCGCTGGAGGCGGCGGAGCATACGATGAGCCGGCTGCAGCCGCACTTGGACCGCCAAGAGTTGCTCCTCAAGCGTCCGACTCGCGTCTGGCGCGATGTCGGCCCCCGCCTGACGGCGCGCTTCGCGATGAGCCTCGATGGTTTGGGCAGCGAAGACGGAGTAGCCGGGAAAGTAGTCTGCACAGAGAATAAAAAGCAGCACAAGTCAGAACACAAATCAGGCGGCAAGGGGCATGCAAGGAGCGAGGAAGGCGGCTTACCGTCGATCAAATCCTCAATACGGCCGAAGCCTTCATTCAGCGCTTGCCTGGTCTCAGCCCAGCCCGCCGCTTCGGTCTCGAACTCGGTCTTCAGGGCGGCTTCGTTATCCTGCGCCTTCTTCAGGGCCGCCTTGTGGCTCTCCTCCTGGTCAGCCAGCTTCTTGGCCAGGCGGTCACGCTCCAGGACCAAGGCGTCGTACTCAGTTTCCTTGGCGCGAAGGGCGGCCTGCGCCTCGCTGAGCTGCCCCCTCAAGTCGGCATTGGCTCTTGCAAGCATGAAGACAAAGGAAATAAATAAGGTGAAGTCGTCAAGGAAGATCCGACCCGGCTGCTCAGCAGTCGGCCCGAATCTCGGGGACTACACCCAGTGGGTGCGCTGACGCGCCCCCACAGGAGATGAACGAGAAAAACACGCACTCCGGCTGCTGGTCAGGTCCTTAGTTCTCCGGCCCAGCTCCTGAGCCTGGGAGTGGAAGGCGGCTGCGCGAAGGTTATGATACTCCTGGAAGATTATACAGTAAGCAAGGATAAGTTAAGTTGTCAGAACCTAGTAAGTTCCAGGCCGCCTGCGCAGCAGCCGGCTCGGAACTCGGGGACTACACCCAGTGGGTGCGCTGACGCACCCCCACGGAAGAAATCGAAAGAACAAAATAACCAAGGCCAGAAGACTCACCCGGATGATGGCCCGCGTCGAGAGAAACTCTTGAGTGTATCGCTGCAGCGAGGCGGCCTGAGCTTGAAGCTGGTTCCGGACCTCCTGGGCCGCCGCGTTCAGCTCGCCCGTCCCCCCGCTGGGAGTCCACTCGGACGTACTGGCGCGGGCCGCCTCCAGGGCCTCCGCCGTCTGGCTGGCGCCCGCTGCTCGGTGTGGTTCCGGCACGGAGGCGCCACCCCCTGCGTGTCGGCGCGATGCCGGCTGCACCTCGAGGCCGGCCCCTGCCGCCGGCTCGCCCCTGGACAGCTGCTTTGGCGCCGCAGCTGATTGGCCGCTTTGGCCCGCTCCAGTCGGCGCCGTCTGCGACGCCCCCTCCAGGAAGATCACGGGGTCCTCCTACCTCTCATCACCGGCGGGCCTTGGTCGACCTCCTCCGACGGGGGCACGAGAACGTCGGGGGCCACGACGCGGAGGGGAACAACGAGCAGCGGAGGCCGGTTGTGCGAGGCCTCCGCCTCCGTCTCCGCGGCTGCCGCCTTCGCCCGGGCCTTGGCCGCCGCGTCGTCCTGCTCCTTCGTCGCCTGGGTAGTCCTTTGCTCCGCCGCCTCCCGCGCCTCCCGCGCGTTCCGCTCCGTGGCCTCCTTAAGGTCGGCGCGGGGATCCACGCGGCGGGAGCTTGAGGACCCTCCAGTCGGCCCGACTACGGAGCCGCCTGGACCTCGCTCGAGAGAAAGCGGCGCCCTATCCGGCAAGAAAAGAAAGGTTTGGAAGAGTTTCAGATGAAGAAGACAAAAAATATATACGCAAGACATTCGACGACTTACGCAGAGATTGCCTGCGGCTGCTTCACCGCCTTGCGGAAGCGGGCCGCCTTCGCGGCCACCTCATCCCGCTTGGTCGCCGCCATGGAGGCCTTGGATTTTTTCGGCCGGCTACCGAAGAAGGTCGACGCGGCCCGGCGCTTTTGCGCGCCGCCACGGGCAGCCGGCACGGCAGACGAGCCCGCGCCTTGATGATCGGGCGCCGGCTGGCGGTGCGGGGCGACTTCGACCTTGTCGTCATCCGGCCAGTCCTCGAAGCTGGCCCCGAGTCCCGCGCCTCCGGCCTTGTCGCCTTCCCCCACGATGGCGTCTTCCATGGCGGCCGCTCCCAGGTCCGGATCGTCGGCGTCGTCCACTGCGGTCGGGGAGGAGTTGGCGCTCTACCCCCGCGGCCCTGGCTGTCGGCGGGAGAAGAGGGTTCTGCAAAAGGCAAACCAATTGATCAATAGTCGGCTATCATGAGGCCGGCTACAAAAAAGGAAGAAAAGAAGAAAGAACTTACGGCAGGCGGAGGGTTGGCGCGGGAATACGACTCCTTGCCGTATCGCCAATCCTCGGCGAGCTTGCAGTTGGAGACATAATTCACCATGTAAGACACCTCTGCGTGAGGCATCTCCCTGGTGCTCAGCCGGCACGGGTCGAAGCGGCTGCTCATTTGGCAGATCATGTGAGGCCGGCCTTGGAGCGGAAGAACCCGGCGCTCCATGAAGGCGGCCACCAAGTCGGCTCCGGTCAGGCCCTCCGACTGGATCATCACCCGAAGCCGGGAGACGGCTGCGTTCCCGGCCTGAGACAGCGACCTGGCCCGGTATCTCCACGAAGGCTGCCTCCCAGCCGGCGGACCGGCTACGTAATCCGGCAGGTTGACGTAGTCGCCTTGCTGGGCGACGTTCTTCACGTAGAAATAAGACTTCTGCCAAAGCTTCACCGACTAGATCAACGGAATGGGCGGGAATGGATTGTTCTCGCTCGCCCGCCTCATGGCAATGTAGGCTCCGCAGGGGGCGGGCACGCCCGCGACGACGGTGCCGAGCTTGCTTTGGAAGAACTCCCCCCAGAGCTCGAGCGTGGAGAGAACTCCAAGAAAGCCCTCGCACAGGGTGACGAAGGCCGACAACAGCATCACCGCGTTGGGCGTGAGGTGATGCGGCTGGAGGTGGTAGAACTCGAGGAAGGCTCGAAGGAATCCGCTCGCCGGGAGGCCGAAGCCGCGTAGGCAGTGCGAGCGGAAGATCACCCGCTCGCCCTCCTCCGGTGCCGGCGAAATCTCCCTCGCCGGCGCTTGACGAACCTGCACAAGGTTCTCGCCGGGCAGACGCCGCGTTCGGCGGGGGAACTCGACGTGGTCCTCGTGGACGTTGGAGCCGTCCCACGAGCTTGACAGCGCCATGGGAGCGATGCGGCGGGGAGCAAGACGAAGCGACGGCGGAACGGCGCGGCAAAGAGTTGCTGCGGCGAAGAGAAGAAGAAGGAAGGCGAGAAGGGGCAGAGTGAGGGAGAGCGCGCGAGCCTCTGCCGCTCCCCCTCCTCCTCCTACTTATAGAACGCACGGCGGAGCCGAGGAGGCGCGGCGTGGGGGAACGTGGGGATCAACTGCGCCCACTCCCCCACGTCCCGCGATTATTGTGCCTTGATGGCAGAATAAAACCGCCGCGGGAAGGCGAGCAGTCCATATGGGCCGCAGAAGATCCGTGCTCGGACCGAGGCCTGCGAATGGCGGTCCCAGGCCTGCGACGGCATCCCGTCGCGCGCGTGCATTGGCAGGATTTCCTCGCCACGTGGCCCGCGTTCGCGCCTACGAGAAGCGGAGCTTTTCCGAAGACGGCGCACACGAGCAAAGCCGGCCCCTCGGGATAGGAAGCTGACCTAGCTTCTCGTCCCTTTGCCAGCCTTAAAGCTCGATCAGCTTCGGGGACTACTGTCGGAGTAAATAACCATGGGTAGCCTAGCCGGCTCCCCCTGGCCCTTCTGAAAAATTACGAGCCGATTCGGCCCTCAAGAATCCAAGACACAGGGCCGCCTCCTCCTTGCCGGCTGTCTCCAGGACGGCTATCGGAAGGCGGCCCAACTTCAGCCCTCATGAAGAGAAGCCGCGGGAGGGCCAGCTCTGAGAAGCCGGCCGCGAGAAGGCCGACTCCAAGAAGCCGGCTCCCATAAAGCGGTCAAGATCATACCCTCGAAGTCTGCATCCACATAACGACGATGTGACGGGGCGTGGCTACAGTGAAGCCTGCCACCCCCGAATCCCAGAGCACGCCTGGCATAGTGCGCCGTGCGGGTGGCCATGACCCGTCCGGCACAGCACTGTTGCCACGTTGACCCTGATGTCATCCACGACGGGCTACCAGTACGGCCCACAGGCGGTGGGCCCCTTCAGGCAGAGAGACACCCGAAGGCGGCCAGACCTCCCCCAGTCGGCCCAAGATAGAGCCAGCTCCCCACAGCCGGCTTGCCACCTCCCTCGAAGAAGACGCCCCATTAAGGAGATAAGACGCGGTGAGGCTACAGCGATCACCCGCCGGACGGCGGCACTGTAGCCACGCCCACCTCGGCGAAGCCCTCGTCACCAAGATTGAGCAACAGTAACCAGCCGCCGACAAGGCCCTGACAGTGGGGCCTGCCTGTCAACCAAGGAGCCGGCAGCCGGTGGGACCCACTAGCCGGCGGGCCCCAGCAGCCGGTGCAGAAGCCGGAGAGCATAGACACAGGCGGCTGGGCCCCGCGCCCAGCCGGATTACCGTTGTACCCCCGGGGGGTAGGCCTATATAAACCCCCCGGGGCATCCATGCAAAAGAGATGAATCCCTGCTAGTTTCAGACACCACATAGGGAGGAGAAGAGAGCAAGTCGTGCCCTTCTTCCTCCTCTCGCCAAACAGCTCAAGGAGCACCGTGTAGCTATTTGTTCATCTAGTGACCATGCGGAGACCCCGCAGAGCAGCAGTAGGGGTGTTATCTCCACGGAGAGCCCCGAAGCTGGGTAAGATTCGCCGGCATGCATGTCTTCGCCTCATCCCGTTTCCAGGCACCGGCGACATCTTACTGGCTCCCACAATGATAAGCCACCTGTTGGCATATGTCGCACCTACCACCCGACAATCGTAATACATGTGTGAATACATAGACCAGAACATGTCCCTAGTGAGCCTCTAGTTGACTAGCTCATTGATCAAAAGATAGTCATGGTTTCCTGACTATGGACATTAGATGTCATTGATAATGAGGTCACATCATTAGGAGAATGATGTGATGGACAAGACCCAATCCTAAGCATAGCTCAAAGATCATGTAGTTCGTTTGCTATAGCTTTTCCGAATGTCAAGTATCATTTCCTTAGACCATGAGATTGTGCAACTCCCTGATACCGTAGGAGTGCTTTGGGTGTGCCAAACGTCACAACGTAACTGGGTGACTATAAAGGTACACTACGGGTATCTCCGAAAGTGTCTGTTGGGTTGGCACGAATTGAGACTGGGATTTGTCACTCCGTATGACGGAGAGGTATCTCTGGGCCCACTCGGTAATGCATCATCATAATGAGCTCAATGTGACCAAGTGGTTGATCACGGGATCATGCATTACGGTACGAGTAAAGTGACTTGCCGGTAACGAGATTGAACGAGGTATTGGGATACCGACGATCGAGTCTCGGGCAAGTAACGTACCGATTGACAAAGGGAATTGTATACGGGATTGATTGAATCCTCGATATCGTGGTTCATCCAATGAGATCATCGAGGAGCATGTGGGAGCCAACATGGGTACCCAGATCCCACTGTTGGTTATTGACCGAAGAGTCGTCTCGGTCATGTCTGCGTGTCTCCCGAACCCATAGGGTCTACACACTTAAGGTTCGGTGATGCTAGGGTTGTTGAGATATTAGTATACGGTAACCCGAAAGTTGTTCGGAGTCCCGGATGAGATCACGGATGTCACGAGGAGTTTCGGAATGGTCCGGAGGTGAAGATTTATATATAGGAAGTTAAGTTTCGGCCATCGGGAAAGTTTCGGGGGTAATCGGTATTGTATCGGGACCACCGGAAGGGTCCCGGGGTCCACCGGGTGGGGCCACCTATCCCGGAGGGCCCCATGGGCTGAAGTGGGAGGGGAACCAGCCCCTAGTGGGCTGGTGCGCCCCCCATGGGCCTCCCCTGCGCCTAGGGTTGGAAACCCTAGGGGTGGGGGCGCCCCACTTGGCTTGGGGGGCACTCCACCCCCCTTGGCCGCCGCCCCCTTGGAGATTGCATCTCCTAGGGCCGGCGCCCCCCCTAGGGGTCCTATATATAGTGGGGGGAGGGAGGGCAGCCGCACCCTAGCCCCTGGCGCCTCCCTCTCCCTCCCGTGACACTCCTCCCTCTCCCTGAGCTTGGCGAAGCCCTGCCAAGATCACCGTTGCTTCCACCACCACGTCGTCGTGCTGCTGGATCTCCATCAACCTCTCCTTCCCCCTTGCCGGATCAAGTTGGAGGAGACGTCTTCCCAACCGTACGTGTGTTGAACGCGGAGGTGCCGTCCGTTCGGTGCTAGGTCATCGGTGATTTGGATCACGACGAGTACGACTCCATCAACCTCGTTCTCTTGAACGCTTCCGCGCGCGATCTACAAGGGTATGTAGATGCACTCCCCTCTCCCTCGTTGCTAGATGACTCCATAGATTGATCTTGGTGATGCGTAGAAAATTTTAAAATTCTGCTACGTTCCCCAAAAGTGGCATCATGAGCTAGGTCTATGCGTAGTTTCTATGCACGAGTAGAACACAAAGCAGTTGTGGGCGTGGATATTGTCAATTTGCTTGCCGTTACTAGTCTTATCTTGATTCGGAGGCATCGTGGGATGAAGCGGCCCAGACCGACCTTACACATACACTTACGTGAGACTGGTTCCACCGATTGACATGCACTAGTTGCATAAGGTGGCTAGCGAGTGTCTGTCTCTCCCACTTTAGTCGGATCGGATTCGACGAAAAGGTCCTTATGAAGGGTAAATAGAAATTGGCATATCATGTTGTGGTTTTGGCATAGGTAAGAAACGTTCTTTCTAGAAACCTATAGCAGCCACGTAAAAACTTGCAACAACAATCAGAGGACGTCGAACTTGTTTTTGCAGCATGTGTCATGTGATGTGATATGGCTAAAAGGATGTGATGAATGATATATGTGATGTATGAGATTGATCATGTGCTTGTAATAGGAATCACGACTTGCATGTCGATGAGTATGACAACCGGCAGGAGCCATAGGAGTTGTCTTAATTTATTTATGACCTGCGTGTCAACATAAACGTCATGTAATTACTTTACTTTATTGCTAAAGCGTTAGCCATAGTAGTAGAAGTAATAGATGACGAGACAACTTCAAGAAGACACGATGATGGAGATCATGGTGTCATGCCGGTGACAACGATGATCATGAAGCCCCGAAGATGGAGATCAAAAGGAGCAAATGATATTGGCCATATCATGTCACTATTTGATTGCATGTGATGTTTATCATGTTTTGCATCTTATTTGCTTAGAACGACGGTAGCTTAAATAAGATGATCCCTTGTAATAATTTCAAGAAAGTGTTCCCCCTAACCGTGCACCGTTGCGAAGGTTCGTTGTTTTAAAGCACCATGTGATGATCGGGTGTGATGGATTCTAACATTCGAATACAACGGGTGTAAGCCAGATTTACACACGCAATACACTTAGGTTGACTTGACGAGCCTGGCATGTACATACATGGACTCGGAACACGGAAGACCGAAAGGTCGAGCATGAGTCGTATAGAAGATACGATCAACATGAAGATGTTCACCGATGTTGACTAGTCCGTCTCACGTGATGATCGGACACGGCCTAGTTGACTCGGATCATGTTTCACTTAGATGACTAGAGGGATGTCTATCTGAGTGGGAGTTCATTGAATAATTTGATTAGATGAACTTAATTATCATGAACTTAGTCTAAAATCTTTACACTATGTCTTGTAGATCAAATGGCCCACGCTAATGTTGCCCTGAACTTCAACGCGTTCCTAGAGAAAACCAAGCTGAAAGATGATGACAACAACTATATGGACTGGGTCCGGAACCTAAGGATCATCCTCATAGCTGCTAAGAAAGATTATGTCCTAGAAGCACCGCTAGGTGACGCACCCATCCCAGAGAACCAAGACGTTATGAACGCTTGGCATTCACGTGCCGATGATTACTCCCTCGTTCAGTGCGGCATGCTTTACAGCTTAGAACCGGGGCTCCAAAAGCGTTTTGAGAGACATGGAGCATATGAGATGTTCGAAGAGCTGAAAATGGTTTTCCAAGCTCATGCCCGGGTCGAGAGATATGAAGTCTTCGACAAGTTATTCAGTTGTAAGATGGAGGAAAATAGTTCTGTCAGTGAGCACATACTCAAAATGTCTGGGTTGCATAACCGCTTGACTCAGCTGGGAGTTAATCTCCCAGATGACGTGGTCATTGACAGAATCCTTCAGTCGCTTCCACCGAGCTACAAGAGCTTTGTGATGAACTTCAATATGCAGGGGATGGAAAAGACCATTCCTAAGGTATATTCAATGATGAAATCAGCGGAGGTGGAAGTCAAAAAGGAACATCAAGTGTTGATGGTGAATAAAACCACTAAGTTCAAGAAAGGTAAGGGTAAAAAGAACTTCAAGAAGGACGGCAAGGGAGTTGCCACGCCCGGTAAGCAAGCTGCCGGGAAGAAGTCAAAGAATGGACCCAAGCCTGAGACTAAGTGTTTTTATTGCAAGGGAAGTGGTCACTGGAAGCGGAACTGCCCCAAATACTTAGCGGACAAGAAGGCCGACAACACTAAAGGTATATGTCATATACATGTAATTGATGTGTACCTTACCAGTACTCGTAGTAGCTCCTGGGTATTTGATACCGGTGCGGTTGCTCACATTTGTAACTCAAAGCAGGAGCTGCGGAATAAGCGGAGACTGGCGAAGGACGAGGTGACGATGCGCGTCGGGAATGGTTCCAAGGTCGATGTGATCGCCGTCGGCACGCTGCCTCTACATTTACCTACGGGATTAGTTTTAAACCTCAATAATTGTTATTTAGTGCCAGCTTTGAGCATGAACATTGTATCAGGATCTCGTTTAATTCGAGATGGCTACTCATTTAAATCTGAGAATAATGGTTGTTCTATTTATATGAGAGATATGTTTTATGGTCATGCTCCGCTGGTGAATGGTTTATTCTTAATGAATCTCGAGCGTAATGTTACACATATTCATAGTGTGAATACCAAAAGATGTAAGGTTGATAATGATAGTCCCACATACTTGTGGCACTGCCGCCTTGGTCACATAGGTGTCAAACGCATGAAGAAGCTCCATGCAGATGGACTTTTGGAGTCTCTTGATTACGAATCATTTGACACATGCGAACCATGCCTCATGGGTAAAATGACCAAGACTCCGTTCTCAGGAACAATGCAGCGAGCAACCAACTTATTGGAAATCATACATACTGATGTGTGCGGTCCAATGAGTGTTGAGGCTCGCGGTGGCTATTGTTATGTTCTCACCCTCACTGATGACTTGAGTAGATATGGATATGTCTACTTAATGAAACACAAGTCTGAGACCTTTGAAAAGTTCAAGGAATTTCAGAGTGAGGTCGAGAATCAACGTGACAGGAAAATCAAGTCCTTGCGATTAGATCGTGGGGGAGAATACTTGAGTCACGAATTTGGCACACACTTAAGGAAATGTGGAATAGTTTCACAACTCACACCGCCTGGAACACCTCAGCGTAATGGTGTGTCCAAACGTCGTAATCGCACTCTATTGGATATGGTGCGATCTATGATGTCTCTTACCGATTTACCACTGTCATTTTGGGGCTATGCTTTAGAGACTGCCGCATTCACTTTAAATAGGGCTCCGTCGAAATGCGTTGAGACGACACCGTATGAATTATGGTTTGGGAAGAAACCTAAGCTGTCGTTTCTAAAAGTTTGGGGATGCGATGCTTATGTCAAGAAACTTCAACCTGAAAAGCTCGAACCCAGGTCGGAAAAATGCGTCTTCATAGGATACCCTAAAGAAACTATTGGGTATACCTTCTACCTCAAATCCGAAGGCAAGGTCTTTGTTGCCAAGAATGGATCCTTTCTAGAGAAAGAGTTTCTCTTGAAAGAAATAAGTGGGAGGAAAGTAGAACTCGATGAAGTATTACCTCTTGAACCGGTAAGTGGCGCAGCTCAAGAAAATGTTCCTGAGGTGCCTGCACCGACTAGAGAGGAAGTTAATGATGATGATCATGAAACTTCAGATCAAGTTGCTACTGAACTTCGTAGGTCCACAAGGACACGTTCCGCACTAGAGTGGTACGACAACCCTGTCCTGGAAATCATGTTGTTAGACAACGGTGAACCTTCAAACTATGAAGAAGCAATGGCGGGCCCAGATTCTGACAAATGGCTGGAAGCCATGAAATCTGAGATAGGATCCATGTATGAAAACGAAGTATGGACTTTGACTGACTTGCCCGATGATCGGCGAGCCATAGAAAATAAATGGATCTTTAAGAAGAAGACAGACACGGATGGTAATGTAACCATCTATAAAGCTCGGCTTGTCGCTAAGGGTTATCGACAAGTTCAAGGGGTTGACTATGATGAGACTTTCTCACCCGTAGTGAAGCTGAAGTCCGTCCGAATCATGTTAGCAATTGCCGCATTCTATGATTATGAGATATGGCAAATGGACGTCAAAACGGCATTCCTTAATGGTTTCCTTAAGGAAGAATTGTATATGATGCAGCCGGAAGGTTTTGTCGATCCTAAGAATGCTGGCAAGGTGTGCAGGCTCCAACGCTCGATTTATGGGCTGGTGCAAGCATCTCGGAGTTGGAACATTCGTTTTGATGAGATGATCAAAGCGTTTGGGTTTACGCAGACTTATGGAGAAGCCTGCATTTACAAGAAAGTGAGTGGGAGCTCTGTAGCAATTCTCATATTGTAGGATGACATATTGTTGATGGGAAATGATATAGAATTCTTGGAAAGCATAAAGGCCTATTTGAACAAGTGTTTTTCAATGAAGGATCTTGGAGAAGCTGCTTACATATTAGGCACCAAGATCTATAGAGATAGATCGAGACGCCTCATTGGTCTTTCACAGAGTACGTACCTTGACAAGATATTAAAGAAGTTCAATATGGATCAGTCAAAGAAGGGGTTCTTGCCTGTATTGCAAGGTATGAGATTGAGCACGGCTCAATGCCCGACCACGGCAGAAGATAGAGAAAAGATGAGTGTCGTCCCCTATGCCTCGGCCATAGGGTCTATCATGTATGCTGTGTTGTGTACCAGACCTGATGTAAACCTTGCCGTAAGTTTGGTAGGAAGGTACCAAAGTAATCCCGGCATGGAACACTGGACATCGGTCAAGAATATCCTGAAGTACCTGAAGAGGACTAAGGATATGTTTCTCATTTATGGAGGTGTCGAAGAGCTCGTCGTAAAGGGTCACGTCGATGCTAGCTTCGACACAGATCTAGATGACTCTAAGTCACAAACCGGATACGTGTATATTTTGAATGGTGGGGTAGTAAGCTGGTGCAGTTGCAAGCAAAGCGTTGTGGCGGGATCTACATGTGAAGCGGAGTACATGGCAGCCTCGGAGGCAGCACAAGAGGCAATCTGGGTGAAGGAGTTCATTACCGACCTAGGAGTCATACCCAATGCGTCGGGCCCGATGACTCTCTTCTGTGACAACACTGGAGCTATTGCCCTTGCCAAGGAGCCCAGGTTTCACAGGAAGACCAGGCATATCAAGCGTCGCTTCAACTCCATTCGTGAAAGTGTTCAAAATGGAGACATAGATATTTGTAAAGTACATACGGACCTGAATGTGGCAGATCCGTTGACTAAACCTCTCCCTAGAGCAAAACATGATCAACACCAGAACTGCATGGGTGTTCGATTCATCACAATGTAACTAGACTATTGACTCTAGTGCAAGTGGGAGACTGTTGGAAATATGCCCTAGAGGCAATAATAACATGGTTATTATTATATTTCTTTGTTCATGATAATTGTCTATTATTCATGCTATAATTGTGTTATTCGGAAATTGTAATACATGTGTGAATACATAGACCACAACACGTCCCTAGTGAGCCTCTAGTTGACTAGCTCATTGATCAAAAGATAGTCATGGTTTCCTGACTATGGACATTAGATGTCATTGATAACAGGATCACATCATTAGGAGAGTGATGTGATGGACAAGACCCAATCCTAAGGATAGCTCAAAGATCATGTAGTTCGTTTGCTATAGCTTTTCCGAATGTCAAGTATCATTTCCTTAGACCATGAGATTGTGCAACTCCCGGATACCGTAGGAGTGCTTTGGGTGTGCCAAACGTCACAACGTAACTAGGTGACTATAAAGGTACACTACGGGTATCTCCGAAAGTGTCTGTTGGGTTGGCACGAATCGAGACTGGGATTTGTCACTTCCTATGATGGAGAGGTATCTATGGGCCCACTCGGTAATGCATCATCATAATGAGCTCAATGTGACCAAGTGGTTGATCACGGGATCATGCATTATGGTACGAGTAAAGTGACTTGTCGGTAACGAGATTGAATGAGGTATTGCGATACCGACGATCGAGTCTCGGGCAAGTAACGTACCGATTGACAAAGGGAATTGTATACGAGATTGATTGAATCCTCGATATCGTGGTTCATCCGATGAGATCATCAAGGAGCATGTGGGAGCCAACATGGGCATCCAGATTCCGCTGTTGGTTATTGACCGGAGAGTCGTCTCGGTCATGTCTATGTGTCTCCCGAACCCATAGGGTCTACACACTTAAGGTTCAGTGACGCTAGGGTTGTTGAGATATTAGTATACGGTAACCCGAAAGTTGTTCGGAGTCCCGGATGATATCAAGGACGTCACGAGGAGTTTCGGAATGGTCCGGAGGTGAAGATTTATATATAGGAAGTTAAGTTTCGGCCATCGGGAAAGTTTCGGGGGTAATCGGTATTGTACCGGGACCACCGGAAGGGTCCCGGGGGTCCACCGGGTGGGGCCACCTATCCCGGAGGGCCCCATGGGCTGAAGTGGGAGGGGAACCAGCCCCTAGTGGGCTGGTGCGCCCCCCATGGGCCTCCCCTGCGCCTAGGGTTGGAAACCCTAGGGGTGGGGGCGCCCCACTTGGCTTGGGGGGCACTCCACCCCCCTTGGCCGTCGCCCCCCTTGGAGATTGCATCCCCTAGGGCCGGCGCCCCCCCTAGGGGTCCTATATATAGTGGGGGGGGGGGAAGGGAGGGCAGCCGCACCCTAGCCCCTGGCGCCTCCCTCTCCCTCCCGTGACACTCCTCCCTCTCCCTGAGCTTGGCGAAGCCCTGTCGAGATCACCGTTGCTTCCACCACCACGCCGTCGTGCTGCTGGATCTCCATCAACCTCTCCTTCCCCCTTGCTGGATCAAGGTGGAGGAGACGTCTTCCCAACCGTACGTGTGTTGAACGCGGAGGTGCCGTCCGTTCGGCGCTAGGTCATCGGTGATTTGGATCACGACGAGTACGACTCCATCAACCTCGTTCTCTTGAACGCTTCCGCGCGCGATCTACAAGGGTATGTAGATGCACTCCCCTCTCCCTCGTTGCTAGATGACTCCATAGATTGATCTTGGTGATGCATAGAAAATTTTAAAATTCTGCTACGTTCCCCAAAAATATATTGTCGGCGGTTTAGTTGGATTAACCGATAGGTTGTAAAAGTAGAAGGTCATCCCTTGCTAGTGGTGGATTTCTATGTTGAAAGGTGATGCATTACATTCTATTTGGATTTCTGTCCCTTATTCGGCCTCGGTGTCTTTGGAGATTGGGCGTGTATGTCTTTTGCATGGTTGCAAAACCATTCCATTTGGTTCATCCTACTAACTTCACATTTTTAAGCAACAACATTGTCATGGTCATTGTAACATGCATTCACCCTGAGCTCTCTCCTTCATAGAAGAATTCAAATATTCCTTTTCTTTCCCACAAGAGCAAGCAAGAGCTTTGCCTGTTACTCCGTTGACGGATATCCATTATGCCAAGTCATGATATTATCATAAAGTCCATAGGGTCAAGTTGAAATGGGTACGTTTAGTGATTGTATGTGTTTGAAACATGTTAAGTCATGCATTAGCTTGTCTTGTCTAGCGGAGAAAATTAGGGCTCCCCTCGTGCGTTGTCGTGGCTGTGTCAACTATACATCTATGTGTCTTTGCCCACGTCACCTTGTGGTGGTCATGGTGTCACGTCTTTCATGACATACCTTGACATGGTCTCTTTTTTCTTTTACCCACCATGTCCTCCATGAAACATGTGTGGATCGTCTTGAATGCCTAATTTTAGGGTAACTTTGCATGGGGTGGAGTAGTGGTCTTTGACGGGAACGGTCTAGCACTAGTGGTCACACGTGTTTTCCAAATGCTCCATGATGAGAATGGTATATGTTGTGTGTTGCACATCATTGATTCAGATAATGATCAAGAGTCAATGAAGTGGCACCGACTAGGTAAATAGTTGTAGTGTGCGTTTCGACTGCCATGGATTCAACAAACAACGATAAAATATAAGTAACAACAACAACGGTCTTGCATCATTGTAACACCCACAATGCGGCTGTATCTCCCACGTGTTGGGGCACGACTTAGAGGCATAGCCGCATGGTAGGTTTGTCGCAAGAGTGGTTATCTTCACACAATCCCATGTACTGAATAGAAAGGGATAAAGAGTTGGCTTACAATCGCCACTTCACACAATACATAAATAATACATAGATCATCCAAAGTATAATCAAAGGTCCGACTACAGAACCAAAATAAAGGAAGACAACCCCAAATGCTAGATCCCCGATCGTCCCAACTAGGCTCCACTACTGATCATCCGGAAAAGACACAAAACAATGACTAAGATCTTCGTCGAGCTTCCACTTGAGCTCGGATGCGCCACCTGCACTGGTATCATCGCCACCTGCAACTGTTTGGAAGTATCCGTGAGTCACGAGGACTCAGCAATCTCACACCCGCGAGATCAAGACTATTTAAGCTTATGGGTAGGAAAGGGGTAGTGAGGTGGAGCTGCAGCAAGCACTAAGCATATATGGTGGCTAACATACACAAATAAGAGCAAGAAGAGAAGCAACACACGGTCGAGAAGCTAGAAGTGAACAAGAAGTGATCCTGAAAACTACTTATGTTCAAGCATAACACAAGACCGTGTTCACTTCCCGGACTCCGCCGAAAAGAGACCATCACGGCTACACACGCGGTTAATGTATTTTAATTAAGTCAAGTGTCAAGTTCTCTACAATCGGATATTAACAAATTCCCATCTACCACATAACCGTGGGCACGGCTCTCGAAAGTTTAAACCCTGCAGGGGTGTCCCAACTTAGCAAGCTCTCACGGTCAACGAAGGATATTCCTTCTCCCAGGAAGACCCGGTCAGTCTTGAAATCCCGGTTACAAGACATTTCGACAATGGTAAAACAAGACCAGCAAGACCGCCCGCTGTGCCAACAAATCCCGATAGGAGCTGCACATATCTCGTTCTCAGGGCACACCGTATGGGCCAGACGTCGGGTTGGCATAGACCCTAGTTGCCTAGGGGGTGCCGGACATCGCCCAGGTTGGACCAACACTTAGAGAAGCACTGGCCCGGGGGGTTAAAATAAAGATGACCCTCGGAAGTGCGACTCCCAAGAGAAAAGTAGGTGGTGGTGAGGCAAATGGTAAAACAAAGGTTGGGCCTTGTTGGAGGAGTTTTATTCAAAGCGAGCTGTCAAGGGGTTCCCATAACACCCAACCGTGTAAGGAACGCAAAATCAAGGAACATAACACCGGTATGACAGAAACTAGGGCGGCAAGAATGGAACAAAAAACCAGGCATAAGGCCAGGCCTTCCACCCTTTACCAAGTATATAGATGCATTAAAGTAAATAAGATATAATAATGATATCCCAACAAATCCATGTTCCAACATGGAACAAACTTCAACTTCACCTGCAACTAACAACGCTATAAGAGGGGCTGAGCAAAAGCGATAACATAGCCAAACAACGGTTTGCTAGGAAGGTGGGTTAGAGGCTTGACATGGCAATATGGGAGGCATGATATATCAAGTGGTAGGTAGCGCGACATAGCGATAGAGCGAACAACTAGCAAGCAAAGATAAAAGTGATTTCGAGGATATGGTCATCTTGCCTGCAAAGTTCTCAGAGTTGTTGAAAGCTTGATCCTCGAAAGCGTACTCAACAGGTTCCTTGGTCATGTACTCGTCTCCCCGCTCTATCCAAAGCAAGGACACAAGCAATGGAGCAATCAATCAATCACGATGCAATGCACAAGCAACATGATGCAATATATGGCATGATATGCAAGATATGACGTGCAATGCATATGGGCGCTCCGGAAGGGAAAGAAATATCAAGGCATCAAATTGGCAAACCAAGTATGCTGCTGGAAAGATGAGGTGATTTCGGTCGAAATCGATATAAGGATCACTGAAAACGGATGCATGGCTTGCAAATGGCAAGCAAAACAAGAATGGCACAATTCTGCGATTAACAGCATGATGCCATCTAGAATGCAACAAGAAACTAAGCTACTGCACTCCAACATAGCAACAAAGCATATGGAAGTGATGTACAAGAGATGCTTGACAAAACATCAACACTGAGCTATGGCTAAAACACACAAAAGCAGGTTCAAAGAAGCATGGCAAAAGTGCAAAAGATATCAGCATCACAGACTTAGTGAAAATACTAACATGTCAAAAACAACATCATGAAGCAAAGTTTAGAGCAAGAAAACAACATGCTACATGAACATATCATAGCAAACAAAGACACGGAATGATTCTAATAAAAGCATAGATCAAAAGTCCCTTACTGACCATGAGCCAAAAGGCACACAAGATATGATGAAACCCATGTAAACATAGCAAGATTTATTAACAATTTCAGACTTAGCAGAAAAACAGAGCATGGCATAAACAGATTTATGATGGCAACTTTGCGAGCTCATGCCACTCACCACAAAGCATTGCACGACAATATAAGCATACCAATAGCAAGATAACATGGTCATGAAGCTAACCATGGCAAGAGAGGGTTCATAGGATGCATGGATCACTAGCAACAACCATGGCAATATTGATTAACATGTTAACAATCTGCGAGGAACATTTTATAGCAAAAGTAGAGCAAGCAAATGACATGCTAGAGCACTCCATAATTGCAAACAGGGGCATGGATGGATACATCATAACCACATGTTCAAAACATCCTTACTGAAGTATCCCAAAATAAGCATGGATATCACTGTAGCATCAAGTTTACATGGCATCAAAATAACAGCAGGTAAAAGACTTAGCAAAATCCTAAGTCCCTGAAAACAGCAACATCACGGAGCCAAGTTTGCATGCTTGTGCTAGTCACCACATAGATCACAAAAATACAAGGCTTGCACCTCTGTAAAGATGGCATGATGTAGTTCAAAACACATGTAGACCTCATGCTCAAAGAATACACACATCAAATGCAACAAAAATGACAATTCACCATGATCTGATAAGTACCAGCAGTTAACATTTTATGTCACTCCTGCATCAATGAAAATGGCATCATAATGGACAGTAACATGCATGGAAATGCTTCTAACATGAAGATCTCAAAGAGGTGAACAATTCGACATATCATATGCATGAATCGGAGCCACGGTCATTGAGATATGACATGATGAAGGAGACATAAAAATGTCACAGACTTGAGCACTTAGTGAGATATCAGGACCAAAAAGTGAGCGTCGGATAACTGTCATGCGCACAAGGCGGTGAATAGGGGGGATGCTCACCATGGGCCCTTGGGTCGTATCAGAGCGGTCTGAGGGAGAGGCGGAGCTGGGCTGGCCTTAGCGTAGTTGGGCCTGCAGCGGGGCCAGCTTGCTGGGCCCACGCGGCGATGGAGGGAAGGCGGTTGGGCGCGCGAGCGCCTCGTCCTCCTCCCAACCGGGGACGAGGCCGGTGGCGCTAGGACTCCGGGGAGCGGCGCGAGGGGTCTTCAGCGACGGGCAAGGCCGACTCTGGTGCGAATGGGTGCACCCGGGCGGAGGGAGGCCAGATCTGGGCGCGGGATCCCCGGATCCGGCGATGGACGAGGATGCTGTCGTGGTTCTAAGATTGATAGTAGAATGGGGGGTAGGTATGAAGAGGCAAGATCTTAGCTATGGAGTAGTTGTACACACGAGTTTACGAGTTCAGGCCCTTCTCGGAGGAAGTAATAGCCCTACGTCTCGATGCCCTGGAGCGGTCGACTGGATTATATGTGTGTGTGTGTGTTTACAAAAGATGCGAACCCCTGTCCTGGAGGAGGGGGTGGCTTATATAGAGTGCCCCAGGACCCCAGCTCCCCTCCGTTATGCGGGGTTCAATGTACATAAAGAAGGAGCGTTACAGGTAACGTCTGTATTAAAGTGCTATAAATGATAGTTAAGTCTATGAGTAAACGTCCGATCGTTGCTGTGTAGAGTGGCTTCAGATCTTCTGTTTGTCGAGTGACTTCTGTAACGTTCGAGTGACATTGTTTCTTCCGAGTGGAATGTCTCTGGTCGAGTGGGTGATGGTACCCTTTGAGTGCTGCTGGCTTTGGGGTGATGTCCTTGGGGAGGAAGTTTAGGCCAGGCCTATGACCCTACCCTAGGTACATAGCTTCATCATTAGCCCCCAAATGGTTCGGGGCTTGAGTGTAGAAGGAGTTGAGAATTCCTCTGATTCAATTTTTGTGCTCCGGTAGTGACTTATCGTGACCAAGCGAACAACCATAATGATCTCAGCTCCTTTTCAGTCGCCTTGATCCATTCTTGAATCCGCCGAGTGAACTTTACTGTGATGTCTTGAGTACTGATATGCAGAAGATATTCCATCTGACGGATTGCCCTACTACGCGCGGATATCGCGGGATTTGGATTTTGGGGAAGCGCGCGGGATGGGGGAGACCGCAGTAATCGGAAGGGATTAGGTGTGGCCGCCTCGATCACTGCGCCACCTTTTTTGCCACGTACCTCGCACGCGACTATTGCGGGATTTGATTGGGTCGTCCAGACCCACGGGTTAGCCACTCGGAAGCGGCCCCATATAAGGCGTCGGGCTGGGGTTTTCTTTGAACAGTGCGTCTTCGTTCTTCTCTTTCTCTCTTAGTTTTCTCTGCTGCATCTGCTCCTGCTCCAGCGCCGCCGCCCCATTCAAGCTCTGCTCGCCGCGATGGGGAAGGAGAAGATGGTGGCGTTAGAGCGCGCGAAGAAGGCGACGGCGAAGGCGAAGGGGAAGAAGTCCGGCCAGGGCGGATCTTCTTCGAGGGCCGGCCTGCCGCCGGGATGGATCCAGGGCGACTGGATTCACTCGATGATTCACCAGGACGACATCGACGACCTGGTCGAGGGGGGACTGATCCCCCATGAATCGGCACGACTCCCGGGGAACGAGACCGAGCCGCAGCCATAGGAGGGTGAGCGCGTTCTCCTCGCTACTCACGTCGACCGCGGGTTTTCCTTTCCTCCCCACCCTTTCTTTTGAGGTTTTTTGAACTTCTTTGGGGTGCAACTCCACCACTTTACTCCGAATACCATCGTGTACCTCGTTGCTTTTGTGTCCATGTGTGAGAGCTTCCTGGGATGTCGGCCACACTGGGGGCTCTTCAAGCACATATTCACATGCCATTCTCAGTCGGTCAAGAAGGCCAGCCCGAGTGATGAGAGGACGCAAGTGATTCAGATGTGCGGGGGTCTTGGGATTCAGATGAGGAGTAAAAGTACTTTCCCAACCATGGTCCTTCCTGAGTCGATCCGAGGGTGGAAGTCGACCTGGTTCTACTGCAAGGACCAGCTGACTCCGGGTCAGTAGACTGGACTTCCCCCCTTTTCCATGGCCCGAGTGGAGAAGCCCTCTGCTTTGAAAGTGATCCCAGAGGAGAAGGCGCAAGTGAAAGTTCTGGTTGAGCGAGTAGTCCAGCTTGTCCGTGACGGGGTAACCGGTATGGATCTGTTGGAGGTCTTCCTCAGGCGACGCATCCAACCCCTTCAAGCTCGTGACCATCCGATGTGGCTGTATTCGGGCACCGATGACACCCCTCGGATCCATCTAGAGGAAGTCGACGATGCTACGTTGGAAGGGTGGCTGAAGAGCATCACTGGCAACAAGGACAACCCAAAGGGATCTCGGAGGATTCCTCCACTCAACAACTCGTACGAAATCGACAAGGTATGACTCCAAATGGTCGAGTGTTTTCTTGATTTGTCAATTAGCTAATTGCCGTCATCCGACTGTCTCCTATCTTGGTTGTTGTCTTCTAGGCCCTGACTGAGATGTACTCGATGCCCAATGGGGAGCAGGAGCAGGACCCAGAGGGAGAAGCGAGTGGAGGTGACAGCGGCGAGTGGCAATCTGACGACGAAGAGGACGAGGACAACGACGACCCGAGTGATGAAGAAGAGGCCGACTCTCCTCCTCGTAGGGAAAAACGATCCAAGCTTTCTCACGACCTAGCAAGTGCCTGCGGCAAAGCGACCACGCAAACTGGGCAGTCATCGAAGCGCCCTCGAATGTCTTCTCCTGCGCTGACTGAGAAGGCGTCGAAGCAACCGAAAGCTACGCCGTCCAAACCGCCAAAGGCCTTGCCGAAGATCAAAGTGGCCATCCCCATTGCTTCTGGGTATTAGTTGGACTTGATTTCTTGTTTTAGTATGAATCTGGATTTGAGTCGACTCATTTCGTCAAACATTACTGACTGAATTCTGAAATTTGTAGTGCTGCTACTTCTGGGACCTCCACCCATCAGTATGAAGATGAGGACATGGAAGATGCAGTCACTTCCAACCCGGGTACAATCCTCATGATCTTTTTCTCGATTGTTCGGTCGATTAAATTCTGGTGACTCATCTGGGGTCGACTGATTTCTTTGCAGCCCCTCCCAATGTCATTGAGCTTCCGGATGATGACGAGGATGTGCCGCTGAGGCCCAAGAAGAAGAAGGAAACAGCTAACAAGACATCCCAGTCGGAGCCGGCGGCGGAGCGAGTAGTTCAACGGCTCGAAGATGCGAGTAAGGTTTCTGTAACCTTTGCTGACCCAGTGTCGAGTGCGTCTCCTGCTTCGTCGACTGCTCCAGAGCTTGTTTCAACCATCCAACTTCATGTCTCGGATCTCCAAGCCGCTGTGTCTGGACCATCCATCCCCTTCTTTGCCACTCATCATGTTCCAGAAAGCCAGTCGGACGCCGATGCGGAGGCTATTCGTCAGGCTGGCATAATGATGGAGCGGGTGAAGGCGGTGCACGAAAATAGTCAGGCTGCTTATGACGCCAGCGCGGCTCTTCGAGACAATGTCCAGGTAAGTCAATCTTCCGACTGGACATGTTCCTTTTAGGATATGATAACCGAATATTTTCCTTTGCGCAATCTTTCATTGTCTTGCACTTCGAGATTGTACACCCACTGGGTGTTAGTCGAGTGGAATCCGAACCAGTGGGGCACGCCAAGTGCACCCACTGGGTGTGGTCCCTGAGACCGCGGTCGACTGCTGGCAGTTGGTTGGGGTCTGAGCACTTCTTTCTCTCTTTTTTTTACTCGGCCTGGGCGGACCGGCCGAGTGGAATCCGAACCAGTGGGGGCACGCTTAGTGCACCCACTGGGTGTAGTCCCCGAGACCGCAGTTGACTGCTGGCAGTCGGTTGTGGTCTGAGTAGTCTTGAAGTTTTATTCATTCGGAAATAAATAATATTTGATCTTGTCGATTGATATGTCTTTTACTCACTGTAGAAATTTTGTACGCTTATCTCCAAGTTCACCGAATTTGAGGAAAAGCAAAGGCAACTCAACCTTGACCTGGAGTTGGCTTAGCAGAACTTGAAGAAGGCTCAAGATGAAGTCGCTGGTACGGAAGGTAACAGCCTGTCGACTGCTTATCTTGACCATCCCTCAAGTTATCTCTTCATTCTTCTGTTTGATCTAAATGTGAATTTTGCAGAGAAAATGAGGCTGGCCCTGGAGAAGAAGGATCTGGACCTTGCAGCTGCGCAGAAGGAGGCTCAGGAGAAGACTGCCCTTGCTGACTAGAAACTGGCTTCGGTCGGAGCACTGGAGGAAGAAATCAACAAGCTGAATTCGTCTCTCACTGAATCCAATCGAGAGGTGACTTGTCTGAAAAAAGATAAAGTGGCTCTGACCGACCAGCTGGAGAGCATGACTCGCAGGAGGAATGATTTGGAGGCTTATCTGGAAGCTCTCACCAAGAAACTCTTTCTTATGCTCGAAGGTACCTCTTTTTTACTCGACTGTTTTACTGTTTGCATGTTGGACCCGACCAGTCGACTCATTAACTCCTTGACTCTGCAGAATTTTGCCAAAACTTTGAAGAGGAGACTGGATGGGTCGAGACAAGCTTGGACCCTATCCTTTCTCCAGTCGGTGACGAGGCTGCCATGAATGTGCTTCGACTGGAATCTCGCGTCACCAGTGTTACAAGTTATCTTGCCCGTCTGAAGGTTCCAGTTTCACGCATCGACTCATCGCTCTGGCCAAGGGCAACGCTTCAGAATGATCTCGAGTCTCTGATGGCTCGACTCAACGAGATCCCTGGTCGAGTGCAAGAATGGAAGAAGTCCTCTGCCCGATGGGGTGCTGACGTGGCTCTGTCATTGGTCAGGGTCCACTGCCGAGAAGCTCGAGAGGAGAAGTTGGCGGCGATCAAGGTCGCCAACACAAAAAGGCATGACTTACAGTCCTTCATGGAGACTTTTATTGCTGCTGCCACTCGGATCACGGACGGGATTGATTTGGACGAATTCGTCCAGCCTGCAAGTCCTCCTCCTGCCGAGTGAACAAACTTGATACTTAAACTTGCTTTAAATTTGCCTCGGAATGCCGAGTGGTTTTGTAACCGTTAAACTCCTTCGGGCCTGACGCCCGAGTACTTTTATATCTGTTCTGAAACTCTTGAGAATTTATCTGATCTTGGTTTATCTTCTGCATGTGCTTGCGTTTGCCATCGAGTGGAACTTAATCTTCACTTGAAATAATTTTTGAGATGCAACTCTGAGGGAGATATCTCAATCGACCTGCACCTCGTCGTCCTTATGGATAGGGATGGAGCGGACATTGTACTTGTGGCGTAGCTCCGTGGAGAGGATTGCAGCCGACCTGCACCTCGTCGTCCTTGCGGATAGGGATGGAGCGAACATTGTATTTGTGGCGCAGCTCCGTGGAGAGGATTGCAGTCGACCTGTACCTCGTCGTCCTTGCGGACAGGGATGGAGCGGACATTTTACTTGTGGCGCAGCTCCATGGAGAGGATTGCAGTCGACCTGTACCTCGTCATCCTTGCAGATAGGGATGGAGCGGACATTGTATTTGTGGTGCAGCTCCGTGGAGAGGATTGCAGTCGACCTGCACCTCGTCGTCCTTGCGGATAGGGATGGTTTTTCAACTTAGGCGAGTACTAGACTACAGCTAAGCCCCGGGGCGTGAGGTTTGCTCATCACTCGGTGGGATTTTTGAAACTTAGGCGAGCACTGGGCTGCAGCTAAGCCCCCGAGTGTGAGGTTTGCTCATCACTCAGTAGGATTTTTGAAACTTAGGCGAGCATTGGGCTGTAGCTAAGCCTCCGAGTGTGAGGTTTGCTCATCACTTGGTAGGATTTTTGAAACTTAGGCAAGCATTGGGCTGCGGCTAAGCCTCCGAGTGTGAGGTTTGCTCATCACTCGGTAGGATTTTTGAAACTTAGGCGAGCAGTGGGCTGCAGCTAAGCCCCCGAGTGTGAGGTTTGCTCATCGCTTGGTAGGATTTTTGAAACTTAGGCGAGCATTGGGCTGCAGCTAAGCCCCAGAGTGTGAGGTTTGCTCATCACTCGGTAGGATTTTTGGAACTTAGGCGAGTATTGGACTGCAGCTAAGCCCCCGAGTGAGAGATTTGCTCATCACTCGGTAGGATTTTTTCAACTTAGGCAAGTATTGGGCTGCAGCTAAGACTCCGAGTGTGAGGTTTTCTCATCACTCGGCAGGATTTTTGAAACTTAGGCGAGCAGTGGGCTGCAGCTAAGCCCCCGAGTGTGAGGTTTGCTCATCACTCGGTAGGATTTTTGAAACTTAGGCGAGCATTGGGCTGCAGCTAAGCCCCAGAGTGTGAGGTTTGCTCATCACTCGGTAGGATTTTTGGAACTTAGGCGAGTATTGGACTGCAGCTAAGCCCCCGAGTGAGAGATTTGCTCATCACTCGGTAGGATTTTTTCAACTTAGGCAAGTATTGGGCTGCAGCTAAGCCTCCGAGTGTGAGGTTTTCTCATCACTCGGCAGGATTTTTGAAACTTAGGCGAGCACTGGGCTGCAGTTAAGCCCCCGAGTGTGAGGTTTGCTCATCACTTGGTAGGATTTTTGAAACTTAGGCAAGCACTGGGCTGCAGCTAAGCCCCCGAGTGTGAGGTTTGCTCATCACTTGGTAGGAATTTTGAAACTTAGGCGAGCACTGGGCTGCAGCTAAGCCCCCGAGTGAGAGATTTGCTCATCACTCGGTAGGATTTTTCCAACTTAGGCGAGTACTGGACTGCAGCTAAGCCCACGGGTGAGAGGCTTGCTCACCACTCGGTAGGATTTTTTCAACTTAGGCGAGTACTGGACTACAGCTAAGCCCCCGAGTGAGAGGCTTGCTCACCACTCGCTAGGAGTTTTTCAAATTAGGCGAGTACTGGACTGCAGCTAAGCCCCTGAGTGAGAGGCTTACTCACCACTCGGTAGGATTTTTTCAACTTAGGCGAAACGGATTCGCAGCTAAGCCACCCATTGGGGGATTTCAGAAACAAATGTAAGCAATCGACAATCATTTTTAGAAGACTGTAAAAGCTCTTGTCTTTGATAAACGAACTACAAAGGTGCTTCTTATTACATCTCAACATACTGAGTGTTTAAGTATAAAAGGGGCAGAGCAGCTCCGCATTCGAAGCGCGCGGCTCGTCTTTCTTGTGCTCGACGTCGTAGAGGTGGTACGCTCCATTGTGGAGCACTCTGGTGACAACGAAGGGGCCTTCCCAAGAGGGAGCAAGCTTGTGTAGTTTCTGCTGATCCACTCGGAGAACCAAGTCTCCCTCTTGAAATGCTCGACCCCTCACGTTTCTGGCATGGAATCGACGCAGGTCTTGTTGATAGATGGTTGATCGGATCAAGGCCATCTCTCTTTCTTCTTCCAAGAGATCAACTGCATCTTGTCGTGCTTGTTCTACTTCTTCCTCTAAGAAAAGCTCGACTCGGGGCGCATTGTGGAGCAAGTCACTCGGAAGTACAGCTTCGGCTCCATAAACCAAGAAAAATGGGGTTCTGCCAGTCGACCGATTGGGAGTTGTCCTCAATCCCCACAATACTGATGGAAGTTCATCGACCCAGGCTCCTACTGCGTGTTTGAGGTCACGCATCAGTTGGGGTTTCAGTCCTTTGAGAATCAATCCATTTGCTTTTTCAGCTTGTCCATTCGACTAGGGATGGGCGATTGAGGCATAGTCGACTTGAGTACCTTGTGAGGCACAGAAAGTTCTGAACTCATCAGAATCGAAGTTTGATCCGTTGTCAGTGATGATGCTGTGTGGAACACCATATCTGAATGTTATCTCTCTGATGAAACTGACAGTAGTATTGGCATCAAGGTTCTTGATAGGCTTGGCCTCAATCCACTTGGTGAACTTGTCGACTGCTACAAGCACATGAGTGAATCCACTCCTACCAGTCCTCAGAGGTCCAACCATGTCTAATCCCCAAACAGCAAAGGGCCAGACGAGTGGAATGGTCTTCAGGGCCGACGCAGGCTTGTGAGACATGTTGGAGTAAAACTGGCAACCTTCACATTTGTCGACTATTTCTTGTGCCATCTCATTTGCCCGTGGCCAGTAAAATCCCGCTCGGTATGCTTTGGCCACAATGGTCCGAGAGGACGCATGATGACCACAGGTCCCCGAGTGGACACTGTTGAGGATCACTCGACCTTCTTCAGGCGTTATGCATTTCTGGCAAACTCCAGTCACACTTTCTCTGAACAACTGTCCTCTTATCACAGTAAAGGCTTTAGATCGACGGACGATCTGTCGAGCCTCTTCTTCATCTTCTGGGAGTTCCCTTCTAAGAATGTATGTGATATATGGTACTGTCCAATCGGGGGTGATGACCAAAACCTCCATAACCAAATGGACTACGGCTGGAACCTCAATTTCAGTCGGATCGGTGGCACTCTTCGGCTGTGGGGGCTCTTTGGTGAAGGGATCTTCTTGAACTGAAGGTGTATGAATGTGCTCCAAGAACACATTGCTGGGGACGGCTTCTCTCTTGGAGCCTATCTTTGCCAAATCATCGGCCGCTTGATTTTTCAGTCAAGGGATGTGACGGAGCTCTAATCCCTCAAATCTCTTTTCTAGCTTTCTCACTGCATTGCAATAACCAATCATAGCTGGGCTTCTGACATCCCACTCCTTCATTACTTGATTGACCACCAAATCTGAGTCGCCATAGACCATGAGGCGACGGACGCCGAGTGAAATGGCCATACGCAACCCGTACAGAAGTGCCTCATATTCGGCTTCATTGTTGGAGGAGTCAAAGTGAATCTGGAGAACATAGCTGAGCTTGTCACCACGGGGGGATACCAACACCACCCGAGCACCGGAACCATTCAGCATCTTGGACCCATTGAAGAACATGGTCCAATGCTCCGAGTGGATTTGGGTCGGAAGTTGTTGTTCGATCCACTCGGCGTGGAAATCAGCTATTGCTCGGGACTTGATGGCCTTCTTTGCCTCAAATTTGATGTCCAGGGGAAGGAGTTCAATCGCCCACTTTGCCACTCAACCATTTGCATCTCTGTTGTTCAGAATCTCTGATAATGGAGCGTCGCTGATGACTGTAATGGAATGATCAGAGAAGTAGTGTGCAACTTTCTTCGTGATCATTTAAATCCCATAAACAAGCTTCTGATAATGTGGATATCTTTGCTTCGACGGAGTCAGAACTTCAGAAACATAATATACTGGGTGCTGAACTTTATAGGTTTTTCCTTATTCCTCCCGCTCGACCGTGAGTACTGTACTGAGAACTTGTCCAGTGGCTGCAATATAAAGCAATAAAGGCTCTTTGCTGATTGGCGCAGCAAGCACCGGCTGGGTGGAAAGTAGGGCTTTGAGCTTTGCAAATGTTGCGTCAACTTCGGGAGTCCACTCGAACTTATCAGACTTCTTCATCAGTCGGTAAAGAGGCAATGCCTTTTCACCGAGGCGAGAAATGAATCGACTCAAGGCGGCCAGACAACTAGTAAGCTTCTGGACATCGTGCACACGCACAGGGCGTTTCATCCGAAGTATAGCACCAATGATGTCTACTACACAACCTTCTTCTTGTAGACGTTGTTGGGCCTCCAAGTGCAGAGGTTTGTAGGACAGTAGCAAATTTCCCTCAAGTGGATGACCTAAGGTTTATCAATCCGTAGGAGGCGTAGGATGAAGATGGTCTCTCTCAGGCAACCCTGCAACCAAATAACAAAGAGTCTCTTGTGTCCCCAACACACCCAATACAATGGTAAATTGTATAGGTGCACTAGTTTGGCGAAGAGATGGTGATACAAGTGTTGGGGAACGTAGTAATTTCAAAACTTTTCCTACGCACACGCAAGATCATGGTGATGCATAGCAACGAGAGGGGAGAGTGTTATCTACGTACCCTCGTAGACCGACAGCGGAAGCGTTATAACAACGCGGTTGATGTAGTCGTACGTCTTCACGGCCCGACCGATCAAGCACCGAAACTACGACACCTCCGAGTTCTAGCACACGTTCAGCTCGATGACGATCCCCGGACTCCGATCCAGCAAAGTGTCGGGGAAGAGTTCCGTCAGCATGACAGCGTGGTGACGATCTTGATGTTCTACCGTCGCAGGGCTTCGCCTAAGCACCGCTACAATATTATCGAGGATTATGGTGGAGGGGGGCACCGCACACGGCTAAGAAAACGATCACGAGGATCAACTTGTGTGTCTAGAGGTGTCCCCTGCCCCCGTATATAAAGGAGCAAGGGAGGAGGAGGCCGGCCCTAGGAGGGGGCGCGCCAAGTGTGGAGTCCTACTAGGACTCCCTAGTCCTAGTAGGATTCCACCTCCCATATGGAATAGGAAAAGAGGAAGGGAAAAGGAGAAGGAAGGAAGGGGTCGCCCCCCTTCCCTAGTCCAATTCGGACCAGACCAAGGGGAGGGGTGCGGCCACCCTTGAGGCCCTTTTTCTTCTTTCCCGTATGGCCCAATAAGGCCCAATACGTATTCCCGTAACTCCCCGGTACTCCGAAAAATACCCGAATCACTCAGAACCTTTCCGATGTCCGAATATAGTCGTCCAATATATCGATCTTTACATCTCGACCATTTTGAGACTCCTCGTCATGTCCCCGATCTCATCCGGGACTCCGAACTCCTTCGGTACATCAAAACTCATAAACTCATAATATAACTGTCATCGAAACCTTAAGCGTGCGGACCCTACGGGTTCGAGAACAATGTAGACATGACCGAGACACGTCTCCAGTCAATAACCAATACCGGAACCTGGATGCTCATATTGGCTCCCACATATTCTACGAAGATCTTTATCGGTCAGACCGCATAACAACATACGTTGTTCCCTTTGTCATCGGTATGTTACTTGCCCGAGATTCGATCGTCGGTATCTTAATACCTAGTTCAATCTCGTTACTGGCAAGTCTTTTTACTCGTTCCGTAATACATCATCTCACAACTAACTCTTTAGTTGCAATGCTTGCAAGGCTTATGTGATGTGCATTACCGAGAGGGCCCAGAGATACCTCTCCGACAATCGGAGTGACAAATCCTAATCTCGAAATACGCCAACCCAACATGTACCTTTGGAGGCACCTGTAGAGCTCCTTTATAATCACCCAGTTACATTGTGACGTTTGGTAGCACACAAAGTGTTCCTCCGGCAAACGGGAGTTGCATAATCTCATAGTCATAGGAACATGTATAAGTCATGAAGAAAGCAATAGCAACATACTAAACGATCGGGTGCTAAGCTAATGGAATGGGTCATGTCAATCACATCATTCTTCTAATGATGTGATCCCGTTAATCAAATAACAACTCTTTTGTTCATGGTTAGGAAACATAACCATCTTTGATTAATGAGCTAGTCAAGTAGAGGCATACTAGTGACACTCTGTTTGTCTATGTATTCACACATGTATTATGTTTCCGGTTAATACAAATCTAGCATGAATAATAAACATTTATCATGATATAAGGAAATAAATAATAACTTTATTATTGCCTCTAGGGCATATTTCCTTCAACAAGTGGTATATGGATGGTAGATAAAGGTTTTTGTAATCTGAAAATATAAAAACAGCAAGGTAACTAATGATAAAAGTGAGCACAAACGGTATTGCAATGCTAGGAAACAAGGCCTAGGGTTCATACTTTCACTAGTGCAAGTTCTCTCAACAATAATACCATAATTGGATCACATAACTATCCCTCAACATGCAACAAAGAGTCACTCCAAAGTCACTAATAGCGGAGAACAAACGAAGAGATTATGGTAGGGTACGAAACCACCTCAAAGTTATTCTTTCCAATCAATCCGTTGGGCTATTCCTATAAGTGTCACAAACAGCCCTGGAGTTCATACTAGAATAACACCTTAAGACACAAATCAACCAAAACCCTAATGTCACCTCAAGTATCCGTGGGTATGATTATATGATATGCATCACACAATCTCAGATTCATCTATTCAACTAACACATAGAACCTCAAAGAGTACCCGAAAGTTTCTACCGGAGAATCACAACGAAAATGTGTGCCAACCCCTATGCATAGGTTCATGGGCGGAACTCGCAAGTTGGTCACCAAAACATACATCAAGTGAATCACGTGATATCCCATTGTCACCACAAATACGCACGGCAAGACATACATCAAGTGTTCTCAAATCTTTAAAGACTCAATCCGATAAGATAACATCAAAGGGGAAACTCAATCCATTACAAGAGAGTAGAGGGGGAAGAAAACATCATAAGATCCAACTATAATAGCAAAGCTCGCGATACATCAAGATCGTATCACCTCAAGAACACAAGAGAGAGAGATCAAACACATAGCTACTGGTACATACCCTCAGCCCCGAGGGAGAACTACTCCCTCCTCGTCATGGAGAGCACCAGGATGATGAAGATGGCCACCGGAGAAGGATTCCCCCTCCGACAGGGTGCCGGAACGGGTCTAGATTGGCTTTCGGTGGCTACGAAGGCTTCTGGCGGCGGAACTCCCGATCTATTGTGCTCCCCGGTTGTTTTAGGGTATATGGGTATATATAGGAGGAAGAAGTACGTCAGGGGAGCCACGAGGGGCCCACGAGGGTGGAGGGCACGCCCCCTGCCTCATGGCTTCCTCGTTGCTTCCCTTACGTACACCCCAAGTCTTCTGGATTGCTTCCGTTCCAAAAATAAGTTCCATGAAGTTTCAGGTCAATTGGACTCCGTTTGATTTTCCTTTTCTGCGATACTCTAAAACAAGGAAAAAATAGAAACTGGCACTGGGCTCTAGGTTAATAGGTTAGTCCCAAAAATCATATAAAATAGCATATAAATGCATATAAAACATCCAAGGTTGATAATATAATAGCATGGAACAATCAAAAATTATAGATACGTTGGAGACGTATCAGCATCCCCAAGCTTAATTCCTGCTCGTCCTCGAGTAGGTAAATGATAAAAACAGAATTTTTGATGTGGAATGCTATCTAACATATTTATCCATGTAATTCTCTTTATTGTGGCAAGAATATTCAGATCCATAAGATTCAAGACAAAAGTTCAATATTGACATAGAAATAATAATACTTCAAGCATACTAACTAAGCAATTATGTCTTCTCAAAATAACATGGCCAAAGAAAGTTATCCCTATAAAATCATATAGTCTGGCTATGCTCCATCTTCACCACACAAAATATTTAAATCATGCACAACCCCGATGACAAGCCAAGCAATTGTTTCATACTTTTGATGTTCTCAAACTTTTTCAATCTTCACGCAATATATGAGCGTGAGCCATGGACATAGCACTATAGGTGGAATAGAATGGTGGTTGTGGAGAAGACAAAAAGGAGAAGATAGTCTCACATCAACTAGGCATATCAACGGGCTATGGAGATGCCCATCAATAGATATCAATGTGAGTGAGTAGGGATTGCCATGCAACGGATGCACTAGAGTTACAAGTATATGAAAGCTCAAAAAGACACTAAGTGGGTGTGCATCCAACTTGCTTGCTCACGAAGACCTAGGACACTTGAGGAAGCCCATCATTGGAATATACAAGCCAAGTTCTATAATGTAAAATTCCCACTAGTATATGAAAGTGACAACATAGGAGACTCTCTATCATGAAGATCATGGTCCTACTTTGAAGCACAAGTGTTGTGAAAGGATAGTAGCATTGCCCCTTCTCTCTTTTTCTCTCATTTTTTTATTTGGGCCTTTTATCCTTTTTTATGGCCACTTTTTTATTTTTTTTATTTGGGCCTTTTCTTTTTTTATGGCCTCTTTTTTTAGTCCAGAGTCTCAACCCGACTTGTGGGGGAATCATAGTCTCCATCATCCTTTCCTCACTGGGACAATGCCCTAATAATGATGATCATCACACTTTTATTTACTTACAACTCAAGAATTACAACTCAATACTTAGAACAAAATATGACTCTATATGAATGCCTCCGGCGGTGTACCGGGATGTGCAATGACTCAAGAGTGACATGTATGGAAGAATTATGAACGGTGGCTTTGCCACAAATACAATGTCAACTACATGATCTTGCAAAGCAATATGACAATGATGAAGCGTGTCATAATAACGAAACAGTGGGAAGTTGAATGGCAATATATCTCAGAATGGCTATGAAATGCTATAATAGGTAGGTATGGTGGTTGTTTTGAGGGAGATATATGGTGGGTTTATGGTACCGGCGAAAGTTGCGCGGTACTAGAGAGGCTAGCAATGGTGAAAGGGTGAGAGTGCGTATAATCCATGGACTCAACATTAGTCATAAAGAACTCACATACTTATTGCAAAAATCTATTAGTTATCGAAACAAAGTACTACACGCATGCTCCTAGGGGGATAGATTGGTAGGAAAAAACCATCGCTCGTCCCCGACCACCACTCATAAGGAAGACAATCAATAAATAAATCATGCTCCGACTTCATCACATAACGGTTCACCATACGTGCATGCTATGGGAATCACAAACTTTAACACAAGTATCTCTAAAATTCACAAGTACTCACTAGCATGACTCTAATATTACCATCCTCATATCTCAAAACAATCATCAAGTATCAAACTTCTCATAGTATTCAATGCACTTTATATGAAAGTTTTTATTATATCCCTCTTGGATGCCCATCATATTAGGATTAATTTCATAACCAAAGCAAATTACCATGCTGTTCTAAAGACTCTCAAAATAATATAAGTGAAGCATGAGAGTTCATCTATTTCTTCAAAATAAAACCACCACCGTGCTCTAAAAAGATATAAGTGAAGCACTAGAGCAAACGACAAACTACTCCGAAAGATATAAGTGAAGATCAATGAGTAGTTGAATAATTATGCAACTATGTGAAGACTCTCCCATTTAGTAATTTCAGATCTTGATACTTTATTCAAACAGCAAGCAAAACAAAATAAAATAAAATGACACTCCAAGCAAAACACATATCATGTGGTGAATAAAAATATAGCTCCAAGTAAAGTTACCAATGAATGAAGACGAAAGAGGGGATGCCTTCCGGGGCATCCCCAAGCTTAGGCTTTTGGTTGTCCTTGAATATTACCTTGGGGTGCCTTGTGCATCCCCAAGCTTAGTCTCTTGCCACTCCTTGTTCCATAGTCCATCGAATCTTTACCCAAAACTTGAAAACTTCACAACACAAAACTTAACAGATAACTCGTAAGCTCCGTTAGTATAAGAAAATAAATCACCACTTAGGTACTGTTGTGAACTAATTCTTTATTTATATTGGTGTTAAACCTACTGTATTCCAACTTTTCTATGGTTCATAAACTCTATTGCTAGCCATAGATTCATCAAAATAAGCAAACAACACATAGGAAACAGAATCTGTCAAAAACAGAACAGTCTGTAGTAATTTGTATCAAACGTATACTTCTGGGACTCATAAAATTCTAAAATAAATTGGTGGACCTGAGGAATTTTCCTATTAATCATATGCAAAAATAATTAACTGAATAGCACTCTCCAATAAAAAATGGCAGCAATTCTCGTGAGCGCTAAAGTTTCTGTTTTTTACAGCAAGATCAACAAGACTTTCCCCAAGTCTTCCCAACGGTTCTACTTGGCACAAACACTAATTAAGACATAAAAAACTCAATCATAATAGAGGCTAGATAAATTATTTGTTACCAAACATGAGAAAAAATCAAGGAACAAAAATAAAGTTGGGTTGCCTCCCAACAAGCGCTAACGTTTAACGCCTCTAGCTAGGCATGATGATTTCAACGATGCTCGCATAAAAGATAAGAATTGAAACATAAAGAGAGCATCATGAAGAATATGACTAGCACATTTAAGTCTAACCCACTTCATGTGCATAGGGATTTTGTGAGCAAACAACTTATGGGAACAATAATCAACTAGCATAGGAAGGCAAAACAAGCATAACTTTAAAACTTTAAGCACATAGAGAGGGAACTTGATATTATTGCAATTCCTACAAGCATATATTACTCCCTCATAATAATTTTGAGTAGAATCATGAATGAATTCAACAATATAACTATCACATAAAGCATTCTTTTCATGATCTACAAGCATAGAAAATTTACTACTCTCCACATAAGCAAAATTCTTCTCATTCGGGATAGTGGGAGTATCATAATAGAATTGAATACTATAAATTGTTTCCACATTAAAAGAGTAATGTTCAGAAAAGGGGTAATCATAATCATGACAAGTTTTATAAATATAATCATCACTACTTTTTATAGCATATGTATCATCACAATAATTATCATAAGTAGCAACTTTGTTCTCATCATAATAAATTTGCATATCAAAACTTGGGAGACTAAAAATATCATATTCATTAAATGTAGCATCCCCAAGCTTGGGACACACATTAATTGCAGCAAATATATTCTCAAAAACACCATCTTCATCAAACATAGCATCCCCAAGCTTGGGCCTTTTCATATCATAAGCATAATCACTCTCATCATTAATAGTATGGATAGAACCAATAGTATAGCAATTATCATATTCTTCCAAGCAAGTGCCAAAAAGATTTTCAAGATTATAAGAAGTATCATTATCTTCCACAATTATATTTTCATGAGGCACAATAGTAATAGGAGCAGCATTATTTGGGAGAGATATCTTTTTACCTCTCTTCCTTTTTCTTTTCTTCTTCTTCACCACATAATGTGTGGGTTCAATCCTCTTTTTGGAGCTCCTTATTAATGAGATTGGTTGAATAGGAGGCTCCTCCTCGTTACCTGATTCATCATAAGAAATAATAGGAGGGTATTGGGAAGTCTCTTCCCTTTCATTAGTATTCTCTTCATCTTCCATTTGTTTTGTTTTCTTTATGTAGTTGGCAATATAAGGATTTTCAATACAATTCACCGCACAATACATATAAATTTCCTCTAGATCAAAATGAAGAACTCTATCAAGGGCAAATTCTAGAATATCCTTAGTTATATGTTTCATTTCTTCCTAACCCAAGAGCAAACTAAGTTCATTATGATGTGAAAGGGAAATCAAGTCATCACAATTTTTGGATACATTACGATCATGAAACAATTTGCATTGGGTACTGAAATGATCATGTTCATTGCAAAGTTCACAAGTACGGCTAAGAAAATTTAAATTTTCAGCACAAACTTCTAGCCTTTCTTGCAACCATTTAGTTTCTTAATGCTTATGCCTCTTGCAATATCTATCTTCCCTATTTGGTGTATACTTGCAAACCCAATGCACTCCACAAAAATTGACATGTTTATAGGAGACATTTTCATCATAACTAGTGCAATCATCATTAGTATTGTGGATATTCAAGGAGTTCATACTAACAACATTGCAATCATGCTCATCATTCAAAGATTTAGTGCCAAACATTTTAATGCATTCTTCTTCTAATACTTTGGCACAATTTTCCTTTCCATCATACTCACGAAAGATATTAAAAAGATGAAGCGTATGAGACAAACTCAATTCCATATTATTATTATTTTTGTAATTTTTGTAATTTTCTTTTCTAAACTAGTGATAAAACAAGAAACTAAAAGACTCGATTGCAAGATCTAAAGATATACCTTCAAGCACTCACCTCCCCGGCAACGGCGCCATAAAAGAGCTTGATGTCTACTACACAACCTTCTTCTTGTAGACGTTGTTGGGCCTCCAAGTGCAGAGGTTTGTAGGACAGTAGCAAATTTCCCTCAAGTGGATGACCTAAGGTTTATCAATCCGTAGGAGGCGTAGGATGAAGATGGTCTCTCTCAGGCAACCCTGCAACCAAATAACAAAGAGTCTCTTGTGTCCCCAACACACCCAATACAATGGTAAATTATATAGGTGCACTAGTTCGGCAAAGAGATGGTGATACAAGTGGTATATGGATGGTAGATAAAGGTTTTTGTAATCTGAAAATATAAAAACAGCAAGGTAACTAATGATAAAAGTGAGCACAAATAGTATTGCAATGCTAGGAAACAAGGCCTAGGGTTCATACTTTCACTAGTGCAAGTTCTCTCAACAATAATAACATAATTGGATCAAATAACTATCCCTCAACATGCAACAAAGAGTCACTCCAAAGTCACTAATAGTGGAGAACAAACGAAGAGATTATGGTAGGGTACGAAACCACGTCAAAGTTATTCTTTCCAATCAATCCGTTGGGCTATTCCTATAAGTGTCACAAACAACCCTAGAGTTCGTACTAGAATAACACCTTAAGATACAAATCAACCAAAACCCTAATGTTACCTAGATACTCCAATGTCACCTCAAGTATCCGTGGGTATGATTATACGATATGCATCACACAATCTCAGATTCATCTATTCAACCAGCACATAGAACCTCAAAGAGTGCCCCAAAGTTTCTACCAGAGAATCACGACGAAAACATGTGCCAACCCCTATGCATAGGTTCATGGGCGGAACCCGCAAGTTGATCACCAAAACATACATCAAGTGAATCACGTGATATCCCATTGTCACCACAAATACGCATGGCAAGACATACATCAAGTGTTCTCAAATCTTTAAAGACTCAATCCGATAAGATAACTTCAAAGGGGAAACTCAATCCATTACAAGAGAGTAGAGGGGGAATAAAACATCATAAGATCCAACTATAATAGCAAAGCTCGCGATACATCAAGATCGTATCACCTCAAGAACACGAGAGAGAGAGAGAGAGATCAAACACATAGCTACTGGTACATACCCTCAACCCCGAGGGAGAACTACTCCCTCCTCGTCATGGAGAGCACCGGGATGATGAAGATGGCCACCGGAGAAGGATTCCCCCTCCGGCAGGGTGCCGGAACGGGTCTAGATTGGCTTTCGGTGGCTACGGAGGCTTCTGGCGGCGGAACTCTCGATCTATTGTGCTCCCCGATCGTTTTAGGGTATATTGGTATATATAGGAGGAAGAAGTACGTCAGGGGAGCCACGAGGGGCCCACGAGGGTGGAGGGCACGCCCAGGGGGGTGGGCGCGCCCCCTACCTCGTGTCTTCCTCGTTGCTTCCCTTACATACACCCCAAGTCTTCTGGATTGCTTCCGTTCCAAAAATAAGTTCCGTGAAGTTTCAGGTCAATTGGACTCCGTTTGATTTTCCTTTTCTGCGGTACTCTAAAACAAGGAAAAAACAGAAACTGGCACTGGGCTCTAGGTTAATAGGTTAGTCCCAAAAATCATATAAAATAGCATATACATGCATATAAAACATCCAAGGTTGATAATATAATAGCATGGAACAATCAAAAATTATAGATACATTGGAGACGCATCAGCATCCCCAAGCTTAATTCCTGCTCGTCCTCGAGTAGGTAAATGATAAAAACAGAATTTTTAATGTGGAATGCTACCTAACATATTTATCCATGTAATTATCTTTATTGTGGCAAGAATATTCAGATCCATAAGATTCAAGACAAAAGTTTAATATTGACATAGAAATAATAATACTTCAAGCATACTAACTAAGCAATTATGTCTTCTCAAAATAACATGGCCAAAGAAAGTTATCCCTACAAAATCATATAGTCTGGCTATGCTCCATCTTCACCACACAAAATATTTAAATCATGCACAACCCCGATGACAAGCCAAGCAATTGTTTCATACTTTTTATGTTCTCAAACTTTTTCAATCTTCACGCAATATATGAGCGTGAGCCATGGACATAGCACTATAGGTGGAATAGAATGGTGGTTGTGGAGAAGACAAAAAGGAGAAGATAGTCTCACATCAACTAGGCATATCAACGGGCTATGGAGATGCCCATCAATAGATATCAATGTGAGTGAGTAGGGATTGCCATGCAACAGATGCACTAGAGCTATAATATATGAAAGCTCAAAAAGAAACTAAGTGGGTGTGCATCAACCAACTTTCTCCGGGTTAGCGTCGATCCCTCGTTCGGAAACAAGGAAACCGAGTAACTTTCCGCCAGGAACTCCGAATGTGCATTTTGATGGATTAAGCTTGATATCATATCTTTTGAGATTGGCAAAGGTTTCAGAAAGGTCAGCCAATAGGTCGGAACCTTTACGTGACTTGACCACAATGTCATCCATGTATGCTTCCACATTCCGACTGATTTGAGTGAGCAGGCACTTATGGATCATCCTCATGAATGTGGCTCTGGCGTTCTTCAAGTCGAATGGCATAGTGACATAACAAAAGCATCCGAATGAAGTGATGAAAGCCTTTTTTATCTCATCGGGACCATACAGTCGGATCTGATGGTACCCGAAATAGGCGTCCAAAAATGACAAACGCTCACACCCCGCAGTTGAGTCGATGATTTGGTCGATGCGGGGGAGAGGAAAATGATCTTTCAGATAGGCCCGATTGATATGCTTGAAGTCAATGCACATGCGAAGTGAGTCGTCCTTCTTGGGGACCATGACAACATTGGCAAGCCACTCGGAGTGGTAGATTTCACGGATGAACTCAGCTGCCAGGAGTCGAGCCACTTCCTCGCCGATTGCTTTTCTCTTCTTGATGGCGGACCGTCGGAGATGTTCCTTGACTGGTTTTACTTTTGGGTCGACTCGCAAACGATGCTCAGCCAGTCCCCTGGGTACACCCGACATGTCAGAAGGTTTCCATGCAAAGATGTCCCAGTTCTCATGGAGGAACTGGATGAGCGCTTCTTCCTATTTGCTGTCGAGTGTTGTTGAGATATGGGTCGGAGCAGCATTGGGGTCGGTCGGGTGAATATGAATCGGCTTCATTTCACCGGACAACTGAAACAGAATCTGTGTCAGGCTTCTTGGCTCGCAGCAAATCAGTCGGATCTGCATTCTTCTGATACTCTTGCAGTTCTACTACTGCCATCTGTGCATCTGCAATTTTTGAGCCCTTTTGGAAGCACTCTTCCGCCTTCTGCCGATTGCCAGTGACAGTGATTACTCCTTTAGGACCAGACATCTTCAATTTGAGATACACGTAACATGGTCGAGCCATAAAACGTGCATAAGAGGGCCTACCCAGAATAGCATGGTAAGCACTCTTAAAATCCACTACCTCAAATGTCAACTTTTCCTTGCGATAATTCTTGAAATCACTGAAAACCACATCAAGGGCGATCTGGCCGAGTGACTGAGATTTCTTGCCAGGAATAACGCCATGGAAACTCATGTTGCTTTCACTAATCTTGGACATCGGAATGCCCATTCCCTTCAAGGTTTTAGCATAAAGGATATTCAGGCCACTGCCACCATCCATCAACACTTTAGTCAGTCGAGTGCCTTCAACTACTGGGTCGACCACCAGTGCTTGCCTCCCAGGGGTGGCTATATGAGCTGGATGGTCTGACTAGTCGAATGTGATGGCAATCTGGGACCACTCAGATAACTGGGTGTTGCAGGAGCAACCATGTTTACTTCCCTGTTAATAACTTTCAACCGACTTTTGCTTTCAACATCAGCAAAAATCATCAGTGTGGAATAGACATTGGGAAAACCATCATCATCTTCTACCCTATCCTCACCTCCATCCGACTCCTTTTCCTTCTCCTTGGGTTGTTTCTCTCGGAACTGCTGGATAAGGAAACGACACTGTCGAGTGGTGTGTTTAGGGTAAATGATGTTCCCCTCTTCATCTTTTTTGGTATGAATATGGCATGGTAAATCTAACACATCATTCCCATCTTTATCCTTAACTTTTTTGGGAGTCCAGGGCCCCTTGGGCTTTCCTTTGAACTTTCCTTGGGCAACAACTAAAGCTTCACTAGGAGTAGCTGGTTCAGCCTTTCGCTTCTGTTTCCGACTAGAATTCCCTCCTCTGGTTTCTTGGGCGACTGTTTTGTGCTTGCCACTCTGGAGTCGGTCTTCCTCTTCACCATTGGCATATTTGGTGGCAATCTCCATCATCCGAGTTAGAGTCATATCTCCTTTCCGACCGAATTTCAGATTCAACTCCCGATACTTAACGCCTTCCTCGAAGGCACAAATTGCTTGGTGATCTGACACATTCTCCACTGTATGGTGCAACGTGATCCATCTCTGGATATAATCCCTCAAGGTTTCATTCGGTTTCTGGACACAACACTGCAATTCTGTCAACCCTGCCGGCCTTTTGCAAGTGCCTTCAAAGGTCCTAACAAACACTCGAGCAAGTTCCTCCCAACTATATATACTGCCATGAGCCAACTGATTCAACCATGCTCTGGCTGAGCTCTCGAACATCAAGGGGAGGTGCTTCATAGCCACATCATCATTCCCGCCACCAATCTGCACAGCCACTCAGTAGTCCTCAAGCCAAGTATGTGGCTTGGACTCGCCGGTGAACTTGTTGACTCCAGTCGCCAACCTGAAGTTGAGAGGAATCACTGTTGCCCTGATGGCTCTGCTGAAACACTCGGGTCCTGAAACGTGCACCCTACTTCCAGTTGGATGATCTCTATCGTGGCCTTCTCTGTGAGCCATGTTCCTATCAACCAGACCTTGAACGAGGATAGGTCTTGCATCAAAGCCTGGCTCCCTGAGGTCGACTGGAATTCTTCGTTCGCCGCTGTGGGGGTGCCTGTCATCTTGCCGCTGAGGCACGTATGACCCACTCCTTGGAGGAGGCGTGGGCACTCGACGACGGTCATCGTGGTCGAGTCGATGATCATACTGCTCACGGTTCTTGTACTGATCTTGCTGGTGCCCACGTTCCTCACGCCGCGGAGGCGATCTTGGGCTGTGAGCAGATTGGACAGTATCTTCCACCACAGATATGCTATGAATCTTATTCCGTGACTAAGATACTGTTGTATTCTGCCCTCCCGCTGCCCGGAGCAAAGTCCAGATCTGCATCAAACCTCGGCTAGCTTCTGACTGGGAAGGTTGAATTGACTCTGCTATTCGAGCTGCAGCTGTGAGATTCTGGATCGGAGTTCGGTATACCTGAGTCGGAGGCGGAAAAAGTTGTCGTCGACTGGATTCAAGAATTCACTGCCGAGCACGCTTGTCGAGTGCGCGCTTGAGGTTCTCCAGTCGAGTGCGCTCAGCCAAGTTGGCCAGGCGCGCCTCCTCCAAGGCATGGGCCTCAGGGGTTTCTCCAACGATAGGAGTGTGAAGTGCATCCATGTTACGACGGCGAAGCTCTTCCCTCCGCTGCGAAGCAAGGGGTTTGGGACGGTACTCCTCGTGGGCATGTGATGGGCCGCCGACGCCATCACCACCGTATTCACGGGTGAAGCCAGGAGGACTGCATGGTCCATTGACCATCAAAACTTCCGCCGCGGGGACGCTGCTGTCGCACTCGGATGCAGTCTTGGCGGAGCCAGTCGACAGATCGAACGGGCCCTAGAGAGTTTCATCAGGCTCGATCGCCGCGATTTGTGGGGTGGCCGATTGGCGGGCCACCGCATGCCTCACCCACCGCTAAAGCCGTGATCGACCGGATCGCTGGCGCCGGCGAACAATGGAAAGCAAGGTTGCCGTAGGAGCCGACTGATACTGAGTCGACGACTGCCGAAGAAGGACGCCGCGGACGCATGAGTGGAAGTGCGTCGCCCCGCGGACGAGGAGCGCCTCAACGTCGAGTGGAGCCTCATGGAGCCAAGCGGAGTCGTCGGCAATGAACATAAGCGCGCCGAGATGGATCTCGCAGCCTTCAGCCAATCCTCCGCCGGAAACCATGATGACGGGAATCGGAAAATCGTAACTTCTCTAACAAACTGCTAAGACACATGCCCCAAGGTGGGCGCCAACTGTCGTGGTTCTAAGACTGACACTAGAATGGGGGGTAGGTATGAAGAGGCAAGATCTTGCTATGGAGTAGTTGTACACACGAGTTTACGAGTTCAGGCCCTTCTCGGAGGAAGTAATAGCCCTACGTCTCGATGCCCTGGAGCGGTCGACTGGATTATGTGTGTGTGTGTGTGTTTATAAAAGATGCGAACCCCTGTCCTGGAGGAGGGGGGTGGCTTATATAGAGTGCGCCAGGACCCCAGCTCCCCTCCGTTATGCGGGGTTCAATGTACATAAAGAAGGAGCGTTATAGGTAACGTCCACATTAAAGTGCTATAAATGATAGTTAAGTCTATGAGTAAACGTCTGACCGTTGCTGTGTAGAGTGGCTTCAAATCTTCTGTTTGTCGAGTGACTTCTGTGACGGTCGAGTGACATTGTTTCTTCCGAGTGGAATGTCTCTGGTCGAGTGGGTGATGGTACCCTTTGAGTGATGCTGGCTTTGGGGTGATGTCCTTGGGGAGGAAGTCTAGGTCAGGCCTATGACCCCACCCTAGGTACATAGCTTCATCAGACGCCGGGCCTCACATGGCCGGAATCAGGAAATGGCAGGGGAGGCGGCGCCTTGGCGGCGGGGGAGCAAGGAGATCGGGGACGGGGCGCTACCAGAGAGGATCGGGGCACTCGGGTTGCGCGCGAGCTCGCGGCGGGCGAAGGAGCGGTTGGCGGCGAGGTTCGGTCGCCGGCGGGAGAAGCTCCCATGAGCAAGGCGGCAGAGGAAGGGCAGCGGCTTGGGCGCCTGCGGGAGGCGTCGACGGGCGGATCGGGCCGTGTGCCGGGAGGGCCCCGGATGGGCTCCGCGGGCCGGCGCGGTGGTGGGACGGTGGCGGGGTGAGGTGGCGCGCTGTGGTTGGTTGAGGAGGCGGCGGTGATGACATGGCGGCTTGTGGTTCGTCGGGGGCGAGGTGGCCGGCGGACATGTCCGGCGCGGTTGGACTTGTCCGGCAGCGCGAGGAGGAAGATGCTAAGGTTTGTACTGCGAGATTTTCGGGGAGGAGCACATATATATAGGTAGAGGGAGGTAGGAATGTCTAAATGAGGTGCGGTTTTCGCCCACACGATCGTGATCCGACGGCGAAGGACATGGAGATGGTTTAGATGGGTTATTGGGCCATTTTGAAGGGGTGTTGGGCTGCAACACATAAGAGGCTTTTGCGGTTACCCGGTTAACCGTTAGGGTATCAAACAGCCTCCAAATGGAACGAGATTTGACAGGCGGTCTACCGGTGGTGTACGAAGGCCACTTGACAAATCTTGGCCCATTCCGAGAATGTTTAACTCCCGCTTACGGAAAGAGACAAGGAGGGTGCGTCGGGTGCGTGTGGGAGTGTTGGATTGCGAAACGGACAACGGGGAAAAAGCTCGGATGCATGAGACGAACATGAATGCAAATGCTATGCACATGATGACATGATATGAAATGCATGACATGAACAAAATGCAAAACGAAGACAAAAAGCCAACCACGAAGGGAATATCATATCGCATCTCCAAAAAAAAAGGCAAGAGTCGGAGTTATAAATATGAGAAGTTGTATCCGGAGCGTTACAATCATCACATTCCTATAGATGTTCTCTTTGAATACATTTTTAAACCTCTAGTGATCAACCATTCACAGAACCAAGGTGTGCTCTAGGGTGAAAACTTAGGTTTGGTCTTCACTAGATGGTTTTGACAACATCGATGTATGACTATTATTATGTTCTTGAAGGCATTCTCCACTGATGTCTTGTTTGATGTTATTTGCGTTATATATTTTCAGCGATTCACTTTGATTAAGCTTTAGATAGTAAGGGCGTGTTTGGTTACCTGCATTAGGCCCAGTCTAACCCGCGCGGGAAGAAAGTGGCCCGTTTGCTTGTCTGCGTTTATTGTACGGCCCGCATGGCACGAGCCTTAAAGCACACTTAGGCCTGGCTCGCTGGAAACACTCAGATCGACAGTTTCTAGTGAGCTAGGGTGAGGCAAGCGCATAAGATGGGCCACTTGCACGAGGGGAGATGGGAGGGATACGAGCTAGTATGCAGCCTGTGCGTGCTTATCTTCTCCTACCTCGAGTAACCTTCCCTCTAATTCTGTTCTTCCTAACCCCTTCCGATCTACATAATGGTGCTTCGATTCAAAGTAAGCTCTACACGAAAAAGATGCACCTCGATTCTACGATTCCATTCAGGCGATCGATTCGTAGTTTCGTCGGCCGTAAGTTCTTAATTTCGTCTTCCCGTTTGAAGCTATTTTTAACGAATTTTGTTAGATTTGTCGCGCACGATCGATCGTTTGAAATTTCCATTGACCAACAGCCTAATCTCGTAGTTCCTCACAACATTCGTGTTGTAAGTTTTTGGTTTCGACGATAGTAGCTTCATCTCTCTTTGAGCAGCAGTCTACTGCACTGACGCCGCCATGTCGAGCTTCTTCGTCCTCTGCTCAGAGTCCTCCTATTCGTCCCTCTCGACGCCGACTCCCCTTGATCTCCTTGCCCACGTCCTACTACACTAGAGTCGTTTTCGACGTCGCTCATCTCGGCCTACTCTCTGTCGTCCTCCTACTGCACTGACGTTGCAATGGCGTGCACACTGCTTTCTTGTGTCCTCTGCCTCCGTGCACACTGCAGTTCGTCGCGCCGCCAACGGGGTCGATCATGTTGGCCTCCTCTCTCTCGCCCTACTACACTGGAGTCGTTTCCGGCGTCGATCATCTCGGCCTCCTCTCTCGTCCACTGCACTGACGATACCATGGAGCGAGCACTGCATTCTCCTCCTCTGTCGACTATCTTTGTGCGAGCACCGCAACTAGTTCACCGACGGTGTCGCTCGCCGTGCCGTCGAAGGGGTCGCTCGTCCATGACTCCATGCTCGTCATGTCGGACACGGCGCCACAGCCACTATCCACCGCAGTCGCCATGGTACGGCGCACACTGCATTTCTTCTCCCCCTCCCTCTACTAGCTCTTAACCCTGTGTGCTAAGTGCAAGTGCTAGCTCTCAATCATACCCCGTGCGGGCAACCAAACATCGTGTTCATGTGCCGCTTGGGGTAATGCAGACAACCAAACAAAGTGCACTTGCGTATTACCTAATGCAGGGACCCTAGATACATGCAACCAAACAACTTATAGATAACGCATTTGGGACTGTTTTTGCTCAACCAGACTGGGTTAAGAAGTGTATGCAATGCAACTACTATTCAAAACTTGAACCAAACACGCCCTAAGTGTAGAAGGACATCTATTGCTAGTGGTAGATTTCTCTATCGAGAGTCAATGCATGAAACTGTATTGCATTTGTATCCCTTTTTCGGCATTGGCGTATTGGAAGTTACATGCTTAAAACAACGCGACGCGTATTGTGTGATGCATGGTTTGGGTCTCTCGAAGATTATTTTCTCCTGTGTAAAACAACTTCACGAGCCGAAACTATTCCACGTACCACATGAAGTGTGTGAAACTTGTATGACAGTTTGATTGATTGGTAATGTTATACAAGTTTCATACAAAATGTGTCATATGTGTATCAGCGTATTTTCCAAATAACACAAAAACAAACATATGTGAATTATGATAAACTTATGTTTATGGGTCTCTTTGGTACGCGGGAATATATAATTGAGGGAATTGGAAAACCCCTTATTCGTATGGCAGGGTCATGACATGTCAAATATTACAAAAAAAATAAAAATAAAACTTTTTTAGGGTATAAAAATTATTTTCAATACGTATATTGCATACGCCAAATGCAATAATTTCAAATCTAGGCGCTAGTACACGATTGGGAAGAGGAAGGAGAAAAAAAATATAGATGTATCAAAACTCTTGAAAGAAATTTCTTATGAGTGGGAGCTAATGCGTGTATTTTCTCTAAAACTTGTAGGAGACTTGCGTGCAATTATGTGATCCAAATCCAAGGGTCATTCATAAGGAAAAAAAATCTTACGGTTGCAACTTTATATCCTCTGATATCAATTGCTTACCAAAAGGGCACAACTAAATATGTCATAAAAAACTTTCATTTTTTGGAACACATTACAGTCGCAGGCGCTCATACATATGCACATACATCCATCTTTAAGAATGCACGCATAACCTACCCTTATGAGCATCTTCGAGAGACAGAGCCCACACATCATATTAAGATTGACAAAGTCGTCATAAATGCTTCCGTAGTCGATGTGAACGTCTTCTTCTAGTGAACACACATCCCCGAAAGACCTGAAATAAAACTAAATAGATATGGCCACCAATGCCAAGCGTAGATTTTGAACCCTGGTGGGTTGGTCTCATCACAGGAAACTTAACCATCTAAGCTACACTTAGTTCACGAAGCTGTTTGCCTTTGCTATTCAACCCAACTAAGCGTGTGTTGTTCGACACCATGTGATGAGTTAACAAGACATATGCATCGTCGCTACCAAAACCAATAATATCCTTGTACAAACCTTATCTTCTCTTGGATATGATCTTGGACACACTGGAAGCTCGTGCATTAGAATATACGATATGCGAAGAAAACATGCATGAAAAACAATCTTGCTACATGCTTCCATGAGTGACATGACAACGCTTAGTACTCCCTCTGTTCGGAATTACTTGTCTCGAAAATGGATATATCTAGAACTAAAATACGTCTAGATACATCCATTTCTGCGACAAGTAATTTCAAACGGAGGGAGTAGAAGAAAATGTATATTTTCTGTCAAATACAGGCTCGTTTGGTTCAATACTCTACAAATAAATAGGATTCCGATCCTCTGGAATATAATGGGCACTATCAACAAACTCCATTTTGGCTTTGTGAAATTGAGAGCCACAAACATGTACTCCCTCCGTTCCTAAATATTTGTCTTTCTAGAGATTTCAATAAGTGATTACATACAAAGTAAAATGGGTGAATCTATACTCTAAAATATGTCTATATACATCCCTATGTGGTAGTCCATTTAAAATCTTTAAAAAGACAAATATTTAGAAACGGAGGGAATAAGAAGTAAGATATTCCACCCAATTCCTCGCAAACGAAAACGGATATTCGACCCCATAGTCAACCTAATGCCCTTTCAACCCTAGATTGTTTTGCCACCCATGGACAGTGAGAAGAGATATTTCCCGTCTGGACATTTTCTTGAGAGAGAAATTGCTGGTTATATCTATTCCCGACAGGAAGAAGCAGAGAAGAAATATCAAATGTGTATGTTTGCACTGCGCGGGCTGATTCTATCAAAGCAGACGTGCGCAGGACGGCGTTGGCGTCCTCTCCGGATCTGATTGGCCGTTCAAACCCCCCTGGCTGACAGTGCTGGGCAATCAAAAGCGCAGGCAGGCACGCACGCACGAACTGCTGCTAGCTGCTTGCTTGTAAGCAAAGTGAAATGATGATTAGATCCAATGATACATACAGAGCTTAATTAAACACTAGTTTTTTTAACAGATTAACCTTAACCTTAAGGAAATTACGCGTGATGAGATGGAGCTCAGTTAACTAATCGAGAAAAGTACAGGGGAAGGCATCAGACTAGGTCTGAATATGCGTGTGTGGTCAAAGGCTGCGCGTGTTCTGACCTTTTGGGTGTTGGGTGTTGGAGCAATCTTCACGTCACGTACAAGAGATTCCTCCCTGGTCGAAAACTCTCCGATGTTCCCGGTCTCTTTATTGTTTGTTTTCTGATTGATTAATGAATTGCCTGGTCGCCGATGGCTGAAGGCAATCAGGGAACACATCGATGTGTTCTGTTGCTTGGTGAGTAAGAATGAAAACGCGGAGATAATATCCATATATTGTGCATTTGTGCATTCGTAGCAGTAAGAGACACATGATCCGGCAACACTTAGCAGTTGGATTAGATAGCCTGCTGTGCTGATGACGCTCTGCCACATGGATTATTATTATGCAAGAGAGGTCGAAAAAGAAAGGAGATCACAAACCCGGATGCTGCTTGACCTGATCCATGCGCCTGCCGAGTTGTAGCTAATCGACATGCACGAGCAATCAACTACGTACATACATATTGTGGTACTTTATCCCCAGCTGTGTGGTGGAATCTCTCTCGTTGGTCAAACGTGGCATCTATCTTTTTTTTTTAAGAGTACGCCAACAACATACCTTATCTTTATAAAAGAGGGGGAAACAATTTACAAGAAAGGCCTAAGAAAAGATGCATACATCTCTCTTTAGCCACACCCATTACACCCCACTCTGACTAAAGCCAACTCTCTAACGAAACGTAACAATCCTCCTACTCCTACGCCCGCTTCTCTCCATTCCTCGATCTCTTTCAGGATGAACTCCACAAGTTGCCTACAGACCGAGGACATACACTTCCATCCGTAAGAAAGAAGATATTCGTTCCGCCATGAAGACAAACAGTAGTAACAAGTTCGTGATGCTTCTTGCCAATGCACTAATTATGGGGAAAGTAACTTGACGAATAATTGTAAGAAAGTCTTTGTAAAGGGACGTGTACGTTGATGGATTGACCAATAAAGTAGAGCAGGTCAAGCTGGATGAACATAACGCGGTACGACTTATTCGATCATATAATTAATCAGCTCATGTCTTGTATTTTCCCGTGGATCATACAATTAATGCGCTATGACTTATTCTATATAAATATATAAATATTTTGTGTTGATTCCCATCTAAATGAGAATTAGTTTTCAATTTTCGAGAAAAACTTTCAATCTATTCATTATCTGTCATTGCAGCATAAAGAACACCGGAATTAATAAAAAAAACATATTCAAGTTCGTAGACCACTTAGCAACGAATAGGAGCACTGAAGCGAGCCGAAGGCATGCCGTCATCATCATCCCTCCCTCATCGGAGCCTGACAAAACTTGTTGGAGTAGAGAGTCGATAAGCAGGGGCGTATCCAGACTGAAAATTTCCCGGTATCCACATAGAAGAACACATGCCTACATGTCAAACAATCAATGACCTACACACTAAATCAATGGATTATATTAAGCAAGTGCAAATTGTACCCGGTGCCAGTGACACCGCCTAGCTGTATGTAGCTCCGCCCCTGTCGATAAGTTGTCGTGGTAAGGCACCATATAGAAGCAACGCACTAATTATGGCAGTATAAAGAACACCGGAATTAATAAAAAAACATATCCAAGTTCGTAGACCACTTAGCGACGACTAGGAGCACTGAAGCAAGCTGAAGGCATGCCTTCGTCAACGTCCCTCCCGCATCGAAGCCTGACAAAACTTGTTCGAGTAGACAATAGAGAGTCGATAAGTCGCCGTGCTAAGGCCCCATAGCAGCAACGCACTATAGTAACAACATCCTCAATGAACAAAAGTGTAGATTGGAAAGATCCAACCGGTAGGCACACGAACGAAGACTAGATCTATGAAGATCCACCGAAGCCTCGACATGAGATGCTCCACCGAAACGGAGGCTAGACGAGCAGGACCTTATTCTATCTTCAAGGCGTCCCCGCCACATCACCTTCTCTAAGTAGGACGCAAATCCTAATCAACCTAGAAAACACACCTAAAAGCGAAGCAGAAACCCTCCCGTTGACAATGGTCGAGGTCCCTCACACCTCCATGGCCCTAAGTTATGAGTAGATAGCGATATATGAAGTATTTTTGTTCGTTTGAACTCCGACACAATTTTCTCTAAGAAAACCTCAAAAGTGCATTTTTATTTTCAATCATTAAACCTCCAAAAAGTGCACCACTAGTAATTCCTCTCGTAAACAAAGTGTCAGATACTAATAAGCATAAGCATGTGAATTGTCCTTTCAGAAAAAAAGCATGTGAATTGAACATTTTATACAATCATGGCATTGTATAGCATAGGCTGGGATCATTGTTACATACGTCCATAAATTCAAAAGACCAACATCAATCGTACCTAATGGCTAATTCTCTAATGGCTAATTCTCGGCTCGAATTGATCGAAACCCTTGTACACAACCGAGTTAAATAATAAAAGGTTTTGCTAATTTTCATCCGAGAGGAAGCAATTCGTTTTCAATCAGATTTTGTGTCCGCCTGATCCTTGCGCGGCGATCGTGCATACTCCTCTGGTTTTTTGTGTATAGCGACTAGGAGTACTGAAGCGAGCCGAAGGCTCGACGCCTTCATCGCCCTCCCTCACCGAAACCGGGCAAAACTTGTTGTACTAGTCACTGTTCCCAGTCAGAAAGTCATTGTGATAAGGCTTCATATGACCGACACACCAAAACAACAATTGCCGATAAGGAAGAGAAGTATAGATCGGAAGGATCTAACCTATATACACAAGAATAAAGACTGGATCCATGGAGATCCATCGAAACATTCACACGCTCTCCAACAGCGACAGACGCATCATCAGGGCGGGAACTAGGCAAGGAGGGCCTTATTTCATCTTCAAGGAGCCCCCGCCACCTCGCGTTCCTAAGCAAAACACAAACCCTACTCGACGTAAAAGAAAAAGACCCTAAAACGGATCAAGAGCCTCCTGTCGGCAAGGGGTGAGGTCCATCGTGCCTCTATGGTTCTAAGTTATGCGTAGATGATGCTACATGAAGTATTTTTGTTCTTTTGAAACAAATTATGATTGGAAATAAAAGTGCACATTTTGGAGGTTTTCTTATAGAGAAAACTGTGTGGGGATTTATAGATTCACTAGTAATCTCTCATAAACACAGTCACATATATACATACTAAAAAGCATAAGCATTATTGAACATTTTTTTACCTTTTTAAACGAAGACACAATACATATCCGGTTTTAAATTAATAATGTCCACAAACAAACACAGTAGCACAAGGTTCACCACGAAGACTTGAAAACAGAATAACACAACATAAATTAAGAAGTACCGAAATGCAGGACCAAAGGGCCAGACCAGAGCACACACGCTCGAGACTGCAAGAAAAGAAATGGTTGCCTACCACCGGCCTGCGGGGATCGAGCTATGTTGTGGATGTGTCGAAAGCTTATCCATTGCTTGTTGCATGGCCTGGCGTCCCGACGCTTCCCTACTGGAGTCCACTACTGAAGAAAGAGAAGGCACCTGAAAATGCAGTCAACCGGGTAGGCTGGAAAAACAGATTCGATTGTAGTTTTGTTATGTATGTGCCAAAGAGTCCATAGCAGTGCCCCAACACAGCGCCACATGATACGTCTATTTTGCATCATTTTTACCTACTGTTATTTATAATGTTTTTATGCATAATAATGATTTTTGGAGTAATTCTAATACCTTTTCTCTCATAATAAGCAAGGATCACACAAAGAGGGGGAATTCCGCCAGCTGGAAATCTGGACCTGAAAAAGCCACGTCAGACTACCTATTATGCACAACTCCAAATGAGCTGAAACTTCACGAGGAATTTTTATGGAATAAATAAGAAATAAGGAGCAAATAACTATCGGAGGGGGGCACCTGGTGAGCACAAGACACTAGGGCACGCCAGGGCCCCCAGGTGCGCCCTGGTGGGTTGTGCTCAGCCCAGCCCACCTCCGATGCCCATCTTCTGGTATATGAGTCATTTTTGACTTAGAAAAAATAAGGAGTGGACTTTTAGGACAAAGCGTCGCCGTCTCGAGGCTGAACTTGGGCAGGAGCACTTTTGCCCTCCGGCGGAGCGATTCCACCAGGGGAACTTTCCTCCCGGAGGGGGAAATCATCGTCATCATCATCATCACCAACAACTCTTCCATCTTGGGGAGGGTAATCTCCATCAACATCTTCAATATCACCATCTCCTCTCAAACCCTAGTTCATCTCTTGTATTCAATCTTTGTACGGAAACTATAGATTGGTACTTGTGGGTGACTAGTAGTGTTGATTACATCTCGTAGTTGATTACTACGTGGTTTATTTGGTGGAAGATTATATGTTCAGATCCAATATGCTATTTAATACCCCTCTGATCTTGAGCATGGTTATCATTTTTGAGTAGTTACTTTTGTTCTTGAGGTCACGGGAGAAATCTTGTTGCAAATAATCATGTGGATTTTATATGTGTTTGATATTTTAATGGTATGTATGTTGTGATTCCCTCAGTGGTGTCATGTGAACGTCGACTACATGACACTTCATCATATTTGGGCCTAAGGTAATGCATTGTGGAGTAGTTATTAGATGATGGGTTGTGAGAGTGACAGAAGTTTAAACCCTAGTCTATGCGCTATTCCGTAAGGGACCGATTGGATCCAAAAGTTTAATGCTATGGTTAGAATTAATCTTAATACCTTTCTCGTAGTTGCGGATGCTTGCGAGGGGGTTAATCATAAGTGGGAGGTTTGTTCAACTAAGAACAACACCTAAGCACTGATCCACTCACATATCAAATTATCAAAGTAGCGAACACAAATCAAACCAACATGATGGAAGTGACTAGAAGAAATTCCCGTGTACCCTCAAGAACACCTTGCTTATCATCAGAGACCGTTTTGACACATCCTTTGCCTCAAAAGGATTGGGCTATCTTGCTGCACTTTTGTTACTATTATCGTTACTTGCTCGTTACAAATTATCTTGCTAACATACTTCTCGTTACTTATAATTTAAGTGCTTGCAGACATTACCTTGCCGAAAACCACTTGTCATTTTCTTCTGCTCCTCGTTGGGTTCGACACTCTTACTTATCGAAAGGACTACGGTTGATCCCTATACTTGTGGGTCATCAAGGCTCTTTTCTGGAGCCGTTGCCGGAGAGTGAAGCGCTCTTGGTAAGTGGAAATTGGTAAGGAAAAATTATTACTATGTGCTGAAATTTATTGTCACTTGTTAGTATGGAAAACAATCCTTTGAGGGGTTTGTTCGGGGTATCTTCACCTCGACCGGAACCACAATTAGTTAACCCTCAACCCACTGCACCTACTAAAAATATTGAATATGAAATTCCTTCTGGTATGATAGAATAACTGCTAGCTAATCCTTATGCAGGAGATGGAACCAAACATCCTGATATGCACTTGATATATGTGGAAGAAATTTGTGGATTGTTTAAGCTTGCAGGTTTACCCAGAGATGAAGCTAAGAAGAAGGTTTTCCCTTTATCTTTGAAGGGAAAAGCATTGGCATGGTATAGGCTATGCGATGATATTGCATCTTGGAATTGGAATCGATTGAAATTGGAGTTTGATACGTCTCCGACGTATCTATAATTTTTGATTGTTCCATGCTATTATATTATCAATCTTGGATGTTTTATAATCATTTTATAGTCATTTTTATATCATTTTTTGGTACTAACCTATTGACATATATAGTGCCACGTGCCAGTTGCTGTTTTTTTGCATATTTTTTACATCACAGGAAATCAATACCAAACGGAATCCAAACGCAACGAAACTTTTTGTGGATTTTTTGGATCAGAAGACAACCAATGGGCCGAAGAAGCACCTGATGGCTGCTCCGAGGGGAGCACAACCCACCAGGGCGCACCTGGGCTGGTGGGTTGTGCCCACCTCGGGTGCCCCCGGAACGCCTCTTTACTCTATAAATAGCCCAATATTCCAGAAACCCTAGGGGAGTCGACGAAAATCAATTCTAGCCACCGCAGAGTCCAGAACCACTAGATCTAATCTAGACACCATCACGGAGGGGTTCACCACTTCCATTGGTGCCTCTTCGATGATGCGTGAGTAGTTCTTTGTAGACCTTCGGGTCCATAGTTAGTAGCTAGATGGCTTCCTCTGTCTCGTTTGATTCTCAATACAATGGTCTCTTGGAGATCCATATGATGCAATTCTTTTGCGGTGTGTTTGTTGGGATCCGATGAACTTTGAGTTTATGATCAGATCTATCTCTTTTTATCCATAAAAGTTATTTGAGTTTTTTTGATCTCTTATATGAATGATTGCTTATAGCCTCGTATTTATTCTCTGATATTTGGGTTTTGTTTGTCCAACTTGATCTATTTATCTTGCAATGGGAAGAGGTGCTTTGTAGTGGGTTCTATCTTACGGTGCTTGATCCTAGTGACAGAAGGGGAGCCGACACGTATGTATCGTTGCTATTAAGGATAAAACGATGGGGTCTATTTCTACATAAATAGACATTTTCTACATCATGTCATCGTTCTTATTGCATTACTCCATTTCTCCATGAACTTAATACACTAGATGCATGCTGGATAGCAGTCAATGTGCGGAGTAAGAGTAGTAGATGCAGTCAGGAGTCGGTCTACTAATCTTGGATGTGATGCCTATATAATGATCATTGCATGTATACCGTCATGATTATTTGAAGTTCTATCAATTGTCCAACAGTAATTTGTTTACCCACCGTTTGCTATTTTTCTCAAGAGAAGCCATTAGTGAAACCTACGGCCCCCGGGTCTCTTTCTCATATTATTTGCCTTTGCGATCTATTTTCCTTTGCTTTTATTTTCAGATATATTAAACCAAAAATATAAAAATACCTTACTGCAATTTATTCTTATTTATTTTATTTGACGCTTGATCTATCAATCTATTACAATTTATTCACGTCTGTTTGCCAATTTCTGGCGCCGTTACCCGAAAGGGATTGACAACCCCTTTAATACGTCGGGTTGCGAGTATTTGTTATTTGTGTGCAGGTGCCATTTACGTATTGTTGCTTGGTTATCCTACTGGTTCGATAACCTTGGTTTCATCACTGAGGGAAATACCTACTGTCGCTGTGCTGCATCATCCCTTCCTCTTTGGGGAAATACCGACGTAGCTTCAAGCTGCATCAAAAGGAATTTCTGGCGCCGTTGCCGGGGAGGATCTTCAACATATACCAGGTTCCTAATCACAAATCTCATCTCCTCGCAATTTACATTACTTGCCATTTTCCTCTCATTTTCCTCTCCCCCACTTCACAAAAATTTGCCATTTTTATTTGCCCTCTTTTTCGTTCGCCGTTTTCTCTTCAGATCTATCCTTTGCTTGTAATCATGAGTGATTTCGGTATGGCACCAACAGATGGTGGCCTAACTCCTAAGATTGGACGTACGGGCAATCTGGATGCTATAACTTTTATTTTGGGGCAAGGGAATGTTATGGGAAAAGAACGTATCCAAGAATTTTTCAATTGTGTGGGAAATCTAAGTCTTGATGATGCTCCTATACTTAGAACCATTAGATCTTATGCGTATGCTATTTCAGCACTAGTTCTGAAACTTGAAAGTAAATTTATCCATACTCATCCTACTTTGCAAAGACTGTTTTTTGAGCTTCCTGCTATAAAGAATCCTAAGGCTAAAAAGTTGACCACTCTTGTTCTTATGAATGAATTTGACTACATAATATGGGAAGCTAGGGAAATCTTTGATTTTTATGGTATGAATCGTGAAAAGCCCATGATAGATGAAATTCTTTACAATAGCGATTATGCTTTAAGACATTTGCTTGGGGATAATAAAATCTTTGATGAAGACCTTAAAAAGTAAGTCCCCATCTTAGATATAATCCAACAAGTTTTCAATAATGTTAATCAACATTACTCTTGGATTGTTGTCGGAAACCAAAGGGGTTATGATGTTAAGCAACTTGATAGTGCTAAGGTTTCTATGGATAATATGTTTTATGTTGTTTTTACAAAACCCCATGATGAAAACACCTCTAAGGAAACAAAAAACAAAGATGACAAAACTTAGATCCTTTGCTTTATGCCTAGCTAAGGGCGTGAAACTACAACACTTGTTGGGAGGCAACTCAATGAATAAAATTTATTTTATCTTTTTGCTTTCTGTTCTAGAGTGTTAGCACAATTATGCTACTGTTATGATTGTGTTTTTTGTGTTTAATTTAGTGTTCGTACCAAGTAAAGCCTTTAGGATTTTCTTGGGGGACAGTTGTTTGATCTTGCTGAAAAAATAAAAAAATTTGCGCTCACGAAAACAATTGTCATTCTTAACCAGAGAGCGATCAAATACCAATTCTTTTTGCAGAAGATTAATATAAAAATTGCCCAGGTCATCCTAATTTTTAGAGTTTTTGGAGTTACAGAAGTATTTGAAATATCCAGATTGCTACAGGCTGTTCTATTTTTGACAGATTCTGTTTTCGTTGCGTTGTGTGCTTGTTTTGATGATTCTATGGTTTTCTTTGATGAGTTTTTGCCATAGAAAAGTTGGAATACAATATATATAATGCAAGAACAAAATATGAATTGGTTTGCTACAATACTTATAGTAGTGATTTGCTTTCTTATACTAACAGATCTCATGGAGGCTTTGTTGAGTTTTGTGTGATTGAAGTTTTCAAGTTTTGGGTTATCTTACGACGGATGAAGGAATAAGGAGTAAGAAGAGCCTAAGCTTGTGGATGCCCGGCATCCCAAGATATTATCCAAAGAGAGCAAGCAACTAAGCTTGGGGATGCCCCGAGTGGCATCCCCTCTTTCTTCTAACAACCATCGGTATTTTACTCGAAGCTATATTTTTATTCGTCACATACTATGTGTTTTTCTTGGAGCGTCTTGTATGATATGAGTATTTCCTTGTTTTATTTTTTGTTTTTAGTCTTGATCCCTTGCTGGACACACCTATTTGATAGAGCCAAAATTATGCCATGACTTGCTAGAATTGCTCTCTATACCTCACTTAAAATTTTATGAGCTATGGATTTGCTCTAGTGCTTCACTTATATATTTTTGAGCACGGTGTGCTTTAGTATTTTTGAAGAAATTCTCTCTTTATTCACTTAGATTTATTTGAGAGTTAGTAAAAATTTCAAGAAATTCTCTCTTGCTTCACTTAAATTAATTTGAGAGAAAGAAATATTATGCTCATGATCTTCGCTTATATTTGTTTGAGCTTATCAAAAGCAACACATGAAAATTAGTCCCAAAGTGATAGATATCCAAGAAGGATAAAATGAAAACTTTCATGAAGATCATTGGATAAAATAAACTTGATTCTTAGTAATAGTTTTGAGATATGATGATGTGATATGTGAGTCATGTTGATGAGTAATTATGCTTTAGTAAGAATATTGGTGTTAAGGTTTGTGATTCCCTATGCAAGCACGAAAGTCAATAGTCATGCAATGAAATTATATCCTACTTGTGGTGCATTATTCGGTGTTAATTATGCTTAATGCTCGCTTATGAGATTATTGTTCTTGGTTGGTCGCTTCTCAATCTTTTGCTAGCCTTCATTTTGCACTAAGTATGATCACTACTTGTGCATCCAAAACCCTTTAACCCAGTTTTGCCATATGAGTCCACTATATCTACCTATATGCGGTATTCTTTTTCCCTTCTAAGAAAATTTATATGTGCCATCTCTAATATTCAAAATAAATTTCTCTTTTGTGTGCTCGTACCACTCGCGAGGCGGTGAGGGCTGGCTAATATTTTCCATGCTAGATGTGTTATTCTCACGATGAGTGTTTATTCACTTGTCATTGCACGAGAGTAAGGCAAAGGTATCAGGGATGCCTAGTCCCGAAATGAAAAATGAATTTACTTTATGTTGTCAAATAATAAATTCCTTGTAAAGTGTTGGTATGGAAGGTACCCGTGGACACGGTTAGCCATGGAAAGTGAAAGTATGGTGGAAAAAGGAATAAACTTTAATTTCTGTTTGGGAACCGCCTATGATATATCTAGCTTGGAAAGTTTTGGGAACTCTAATCGTTTTCATTGGCGGGAAAAGTATGCCTCTCAAAATGTTTTTAATCTCTCAATTTTCGCTTTGAGCTCTGGCACCTCTACAAATCCCTACTTCCCGCTGCGAAGGGCCTTTCATTTACTTTATGCAATTTTTATTTTTGAATTTTAGTCTCCATCTTCTCTTATAAAGCACCAACTAGGGGGCACTATGATCGTACTTGAGCATTGGGTGTAGTTAATATGCAAGTGTGTTTCATGAATGGATCAATGATTGAGCATGATGGGCTAAGGATAGCTTATTTTAGCGTTGATATTTTGAAAGACATGGTTGCTTGTTGATATGCTTGAGTATTTAAGTTATAATATCAAAACTAGACTATTGCTTTGAACAATGTAAAAGTCCAAATGTCCATGCTATAAAGAAAAGAATATGAGATGACATGTTAGGCAACATTCCACATCAAAAATTCTGTTTTTATCATTTACCTACTCGTGGACGAGCAGGAATTAAGCTTGGGATGCTGATACGTCTCCAATGTATCTATAATTTTTGATTGTTCCATGCTGTTATATTATCAATCTTGAATGTTTTATAACCATTTTATATCATTTTTGGTACTAACCTATTGACATAATGCCAAGTGTTGGTTGCTTTTTTTGCATGTTTTTACATCGGATGAAATCGATACCAAACGGAGTCCAAACGCAGCGAAACTTTTTGTGGATTTTTTTGGACCAGAAGACAACCAATGGGCGGAAGAATCACCTCGGGGCGGCTCCGAGGGGAGCACAACCCACCAGGGCGCGCCTCAAGGCATAGGCGCACCCTGGTGGGTTGTTCCCACCTCGGGTGCCCCCAGACCGCCTCTTTACTCTATAAATACCCCAATATTCCAGAAACCCTATGGGAGTCGACGAAAATAAATTCCAGCCGCCGCAAAGTCCAGAACCACCAGATCCAATCTAGACACCATCATGGAGGGGTTCACGACTTCCATTGGTGCCTCTCCGATGATGCGTGAGTAGTTCTTTGTAGACCTTCGGGTCCGTAGTTAGTAGCTAGATGGCTTCCTATCTCTCATTTCATTCTCAATACAATGGTGTCTTGGAGATCCATATGATGTAATTCTTTTGCGGTGTGTTTGTTGGGATCCGATGAACTTTGAGTTTATGATCAGATCTATCTGTTTTTATCCATGAAAGTTATTTGAGTTTATTTGATCTTTTATATGCATGATTGCTTATAGCCTCATATTTCTTCTCCGGTATTTGGGTTTTGTTTGTCCAACTTGATCTATTTGCCTTGCAATGGGAAGAGATGCTTTGTAGTGGGTTCGATCTTACGGTGCTTCTCAGTGACAAAAGGGGAACCGACACATGTGTATCGTTGCTACTAAGGATAAAACAATGGGGTCTATTTCTACATAAATATATCTTGTCTACATCATGTCATCGTTCTTATTGCATTACTCCGTTTCTCCATGAACTTAATACACTAGATGCATGCTGGATAGGGGCCGATGTGTGGAGTAATAGTAGTAGATGCAGGCAGGAGTCGGTCTACTAATCTTGGACGTGATGCCTATATAACGATCATTGCCTGGATATCGTCATGATTATTTGAAGTTCTATAAATTGCCCAACAATAATTTGTTTACCCACCGTTTGCTATTTTTCTCGAGAGAAGCCACTAGTGAAACCTATGGCCCCCGGGTCTCTTTCTCATATTATTTGCCTTTGCGATACATTTTCCTTTGCTTTTATTTTCAGATCTATTAAACCAAAAATAAAAAAAATAAAAAATACCTTACTGCAATTTATTCTTATATATTTTATTTGGCGTTCGATCTATCAATCTATTACAATTTATTCACCTCCGTTTGCCAATTTCTGGCGCCGTTACCCGAAAGGGATTGACAACCCCTTTAATACGTCGGGTTGCGAGTATTTGTTATTTGTGTGCAGGTGACATTTACGTATTATTTCTTGGTTCTCCTACTGGATTTGATGACCTTGGTTTCATCACCGAGGGAAATATCTACCATCCCTGTGCTGCATCATCCCTTCCTCTTTGGGGAAATACCGACGTAGCTTCAAGCCGCATCAGAGTTTCACCAAAAAATTATCCTATGCATCTAGTTCATTGTGATCGGAATTATATATATAATTTTGGCCTCGTGAAGGAGAAAGTATCGCCATATCTTGGGGGGAGACTTAATTCAATGTTATATTCATGCCCCAATCATGAGCTCTTGAAGGAAATTATCATTCAGAATTTTTATGTTCGGCTTTCTTGATGATCGATCCATGCTTGATACTTCTTGTACTGGTTCCTTTATGAAGAAGACTATTGAATTCTGGTGGGATCTTTTGGAAAGAATTAAACGCAAGTCTGAAGATTGGGAACTCGACGAAGGTAAAGAGTCAGGTATTAAGGTTAAGTCTGATTGTGTTAAATCTTTTATGAATACCGATGCTTTTCAAAAGTTTAGCACTAAATATGGACTTGACTCTAAAATAGTAGCCTCTTTCTGTGAATCTTTTGCTACTCATGTCGATCTCCCTAAGGAGAAATGGTTCAAATATCACCCACCTATTAAAGAAGAAATTAAATAACTAGTAATAGCTAAAGATGAAACTATTATCTATAATGTTGATCCAGTTGTTTCTACTGCTTATATTGAAAAACCACCTTTCCGTGTAAGGATAAATGAACATGCTAAAGTTTCAACTGTGGTCAATAAATGTTATATTAGAACACCTAAACCAGCTGAACAAATCAAGGTAGAACCTAGTGTTGCTATAGGTAAGGATCTCCTGGTTGAAAACATAGACGGGCATGTTATTTACTTCTGTGATGAAGCTGCTAGAATTGCCAAACCCGATGAAAAATATAAACAAAGACCTGTTGTTGGCATGCCTACTGTCTCAGTTAAGAGAGAAGATCACTGTTATCATGGTTTATGTGACATAGGTGCTAGCGTGAGTGCTATTCCTTTTACCTTATTTCAAGAAATTATGAATGATATAGCACCCGCTGAAATAGAAGACATAGATGTTACTATTAAACTTGCTAATAGAGACACCATCACACCACTTGGGATTGTTAGAGATGTTGAAGTCTTGTGTGGGAAAATAAAATACCCTACTAATTTTCTTGTTCTTGGTTCCCCACAAGATGACTTTTGTCCCATTATCTTTGGTAGACCTTTCTATAACACCGTTAATGCTAAAGTAGATTGTGAGAAACAAACTGTCCGTGTTAGCTTTAGTGATGAGTCTCATGAATTTAATTTTTCCAAGTTTAGTAGAAAACCTCATAAAAAAGAATTTCCTAGTAAGGATGAAATTATTGGTCTTGCTTCTATTGCTGTACCTCCTACTAATCCTTTAGAACAATATTTGCTAGGCCATGAAAATGATATGCATATGCATGAAAGAAATTAAATAGATAAGATTTTCTTTGAACAACGTCATGTGCTTAAACACAATTTGCCTATTGAAACTCTAGGAGGTCCTCCTCCACCTAAGGGAGATCATGTGTTTGAATTAAAACAATTGCCTGACACTTTGTAATATGCTTACCTCGATGAGAAAAAGATTTATCCTGTTATTATTAGTGCTAACCTTTCAAAATATGAAGAAGAAAGATTATTGAAAGTTCTAAGGAAGCACCGAGCTGCTATTGGATATACTCTTGATGATCTTAAGGGCATCAGTCCCACTCCATGTCAGCACAAGATTAATATGGAACCCGATGCTAAACCCGTTGTTGATCACCAACGCTAGTTAAATCTGAAGATGAAAGAAGTGGTAAGAACGGAAATATTAAAACTTCTGGAAGCAGGTATAGTCTATCCTATAGCTGATAGTAGATGGGTAAGCATGTTCTTGTGTCCCTAAGAAAGGAGGTATTACTGTTGTTCCTAATGATAAGAATGTACTTATTCCACAAAGAATTGTTACGGGCTATAGAATGGTAATTGACTTTAGAAAATTAAACAAAGCAACTAGAAAAGATCATTACCCTCTGCCTTTTATTGATCAAATACTAGAAAGATTATCTAAGCACACACATTTTTGCTTCCTTGATGGATATTCTGGTTTTTCACAAATACCTGTTTCTCAACCTGATCAAGAAAAGACCACTTTTACTTGTCCTTTTGGAACTTATGCTTATAGACGTATGCCTTTTGGTTTATGTAATGCACCTGCTACCTTTCAAAGATGTGTGAATGCTACATTCTCTGACTTCTGTGAAAAGATTGTTGAAGTTTTCATGGATGACTTTTCTGTTTATGGGAAGTCTTTTGATGATTGTTTGAGCAATATTGATCGAGTTTTGTAGAGATGTGAGTAAACAAATCTTGTCTTGAATTGGGAGAAGTGCCACTTTATGGTTAACGAAGGTATTGTTTTGGGCCATAAAAATTTTGAAAGAGGTATTGAGGTGGACAAAGCTAAGGTTGATGCAATTGAGAAAATGCCATGTCCTAAATATATCAAAGGTATTCGTAGTTTCCTCGGTCATGTTGGTTTCTATAGGAGGTTTGTTAAAGACTTTTCTAAAATTTCTAGGCCTCTTACAAATCTTTTGCAAAAGGATATTCCATTTGTTTTTGATGATGATTGTTTAGAAGCCTTTGAAACACTCAAGAAAGCCTTAATTTCTGCACCTATTGTTCAACCACCTAATTGGAGCCTGCCTTTTGAAATTATGTGTGATGCTAGTGATTATGCTGTTGGTGTTGTTCTAGGACAAAGAGTTGATAAGAAACTGAATGTTATTCATTATGCTAGTAAAACTCTAGACAGTGCTCAACGAAATTATGTTACTACTGAAAAAGAATTTCTAGGAGTGGTGTTTGATTGTGATAAATTCAGATCTTACATTGTTGATTCTAAAGTTTTTGTTCACACTGATGCTGCTGCTATAAAATATCCTATGGAAAAGAAAGATGCTAAACCTAGACTCATTAGGTGGGTTCTCTTGCTACAAGAATTTGATTTGCATATCATTGATAGAAAAGGAGCGGAGAACCCCGTAGCTGATAACTTGTCTAGGCTTGAAAATAATCTTGATGACCCACAACCTATTAATGATAGTTTTCTTGATGAACAATTAGCTGCAATAAATGTTTCTAATAGTACACCTTGGTATGCTGACTATGCTAATTATATTGTTGCTAAATACATACCCCCTATCTTTACATACCAACAGAAGAAAAAAATTCCTCTATGATTTAAGAAACTACTTTTGGGATGACCCACATCTTTATAAAGGAGTAGATGGTATTATTAGACGTTGTGTACGTGAGCATGAATAGGGACAAATCCTATGGAAATGTCACTCCGAAGGTTATGGAGGTGAAAGCACAACTGCTCCTTGGGTGATTTTGGTAATTAATGTCAACATATCTCTTGTTGGACTAATATTTTTATCTAGTATATTTTAGAAAAGTTCAACAAAGGCGTGGCATGGACTAGAGATGTGGACCCCTCAAAATGCTAAGGACACATATTGGCAAAAGCTCAAGACTCTACATTTTCATTTTAGTGATCCAAGATCACATTGAGTCCATAGGAAAAGCCAATACTATTAAAAGGGGATGAGGTGTTGCTTAATGGCTTGCTTGCTCAAAATGCTTAGTGATATGCTCCAAAGCCCTCAACCACTTTCTCATTTCAACATATGTCCCAAACCAAAAGTCAAACTCGGCCCCACCGATTTGATCTATCCGGCGCCATAGAGTTCACTTGACATAGCCACTGCCAGAAACACTAACCAATTCGGTCTCACCGATGGTATCTCAGTCTCACCGAGATGGGCTTGCAAACTCTCTGTTGCCTGTTGCAATTATTTCGGTCCCACCGAGATATGCAGTCGGCCCCACTGAGTTTGCCTGACCAACTCTCTGTTTGCTTATTACCAAAATCGGTCCCACCGAGTTTGTGTAGTCGGTCAAACCAAGTTGAGGTTTTACCCTAACCCTAGCACATCGTTCCCACCGAGTTGATCATATCGGTCCCACCGAAAAGCCTAATGTTCACATTTTGAACCATATCGGTCTGATCGAGTTTCACTATTCGGTCTCACCGAGTTTGGTAAATTGTGTGTAACAACTAGATTTTGTGTGGAGGCTATATATACCCATCCACCCTCCTCTCCATTTGAGAGAGAGCCAGCAGAACATGCACACACTTCCACTACTCATTTTCTGAGAGAGAACCACCTACTCATGTATTGAGACCAAGACATTCCAATCCAACCACAAGAATCTTGATCTCCAGCCTTCCCCAAGTTGCTTTCCACTCAAATCATCTTTCCACCATATCCAAATCTGTGAGAGAGAGTTGAGTGTTGGGGAGACTATCATTTGAAGCACAAAGAGCAAGAAGTTCATCATCAACACACCATCTATTACCTTTTGGAGAGTGGTGTCTCCTAGATTGGTTAGGTGTCACTTGGGAGCCTCGTTCAAGATTGTGGAGTTGAACCAAGGAGTTTGTAAGGGCAAGGAGATCGCCTACTTCGTGAAGATCTACCCAAGTGAGGCAAGTCCTTCGTGGGCGATGGCCATGGTGGGATAGACAAGGTTGCTTCTTTGTGGATCCTTCGTGGGTGGAGCCCTCCAAGGACTCGCATAATCGTTACCCTTCGTGGGTTGAAGTCTCCATCAATGTGGATGTACAATAGCACCACCTATCGGAACCACGCCAAAAATCTCCGTGTCTTCAATTGCATTTGCATACTCCAATCCCATCCCTTTACTTTCTTGCAACTTGCGTGCTTTACTTTCTGCTGGTCATATAGTCTTGTCATGCTTGCTTGAAATGTATTGTGAATGTTTAAACTTGTGCTAAAACTCCACCTTAACTTAAAGAAATTAAAAACTGCTACTTTTGTTTGTTGCGGGTCTAATCACCCCCCTCTAGACACCTCTTCTCAATCCTTTCAATTGGTATCAGAGCCTTGATCTCCATTGCTTTGGTTTAATCGCCATTGGAGGAAGATGGATGAGTCTATGATGGGGAATTTTAGACGTAGAGTGCCTATACTTGATGGAGAGTTCTTTCATGATTGGAAAAATGAGATGCTTGAGATTTTCAATGAATATCATTTGAACAAGTACATTACTAGCCCATGTGCACCCCTTGTTGACCCCTTGCATCCTACCCCTGATGATTCTCTTGACATGATCCGCAATCTTAGAACTATCATTCTTATCATTAGAGGATTGCCTAGAAATTTGATTGTTTGCTTTCCCACTCTTGATTGTGCTTACACCATATGGAGATTTCTTGAGGAACGATTTCCAAACTATTCCTTGCAAAATCTAGATGTGATTCTTCAAAAGTCCATTGCTTTAAGTAAGATGAACCCTAGAGATCCTAAGTTTGGTGATTGTTTATTTGAGCTTCGTGACCTTATGCGTGCTAAAGGAGATGTTGGAATCCTTAGCAATATCATCTTGGAAGTCATTAGAATTCAGAAATATGAACATTGTCATGATCAAATATCTAATGAATCACTCTCTCTAGGTGATGATCAATCGCAAGATGATGTTGAACATGGATACTATGATGAGGAAGATGATAATGACTTTGATCTCGATGAGTCTGAGACACTTTGGTCTTATGGCTAACCTTCGTGGCTAGATGACTGGCGGAAAGGAATGGGTTCTTGATAGTGGATGTACCGATCACATGACCGGATACAAGGATATGTTTTGTGAGCTTGCTGAAAATGACGACCCTCGAAAGTATGTCACTTTTGGTGATAACTCAAAGGGTAAGGTGGTTGGCCTTGGTAAGGTGGCCATATCACATGATAGCTCCATCCAAAATGTTATGCTCGTTGAATCTCTTGGCTATAATTTACTTTTCGTATCTAGACTAGCTGACTTTGGTTTCAGTGTCCTATTTACTGAAGTAGATTGCCAAGTGTTTCAAAGAGATAATCATAAAATGGTCTTTGTCGGTATACGTAGAGGTGATCTATACATTGTTGATTTCACTAAAAAGGGTCAACCTAGAACTTGCTTAATTGCTAAATCATCTAAAGGTTGGTTATGGCATAGAAGGTTAGGTCATGTGGGCATGCAAAATCTTGGTAAGCTTATTAAAGGTGATCATATCCTTGGAGTGAAAGATGTTATATTTGACAAGGATAGATTGTGCAGTGCTTGTCAAGCAGGAAAATAGGTTGGAGGAAGCCACCCCTTGAAAAACATCATGACCACGAGGAGACCGCTTGAGCTGCTTCATATGGATCTTTTTGGTCCAAACGCCTATAAAAATCTTGGTGGAAATTCGTTTGGTTTAGTCATAGTCGATGATTTTTCAAGATTTACGTGGGTGTTCTTTCTTGATGATAAATCATAGGTCCAAAAGATCTTCAAGAACTTCGCTAGGAAGGCCCAAAATCAATTTAAAGTGAAGATCAAGAAGGTTCGCAGCGACAACGGAACGAAGTTCAAGAATGCAAATGTGGATACCTTTCTTGACGAAGAAGGATTTTCACATGAGTTCTCGGCTACGTACACGCCTCAACAAAATGGAGTTGTTGAGAGGAAGAACCGGACTCTTATTGAGATGGAGAGAACGATGCTTGATGAGTACAAGACGCCAAAACACTTTTGGGCGGAAGCGGTTGAGACACCTTGTCATGCAACAAATCGTCTATATCTTCACAAGCTACTCGGCAAGACCGCATACGAGCTTCTCACCAGTAACAAACCCCAAGTTGGATACTTTCGAGTATTTGGCTCAAAGTGCTATATTCTTGATAAGCATCGTGTTCTAAATTTGCTCCTAAATCTCATGAGGGTTTCCTACTCGGTTATGGCTCAAACTCTCACACTTACCATGTCTACAACAATTTCATCCGAAAGGTTGAAGAGACAGTAGATGTGAAGTTTGATGAATCTAACGGCTCGCAAATAGAGCAATTGCCAATTGATGTAGGAGAAAAAGATCCTTCGAAAGCAATCCAAGACTTGTCTATTGGCAAGATTCGCCCAACGGAGGTGAAGGAGAGTACCTCGTCCGTCCAAGTGGAAGCTTGTACCTCACAACAAGGTGAACCAAGAGTTGACTCGGAGGCATCCACAAGTGGGACATGCCAAGATGGAGAAAACGAGGAAGTACACCAAGATGAACCTCATGAACCTCCTTCTCCACCTCCACAAGAGAATAACAACACCAACAACGAAGAAGGACAAGAGGAAGAACAACATGATGAAGAAGATGTTCCACCCTGACCCAAACAAAAGCTCTCACGAGTTAGAGCAAGAGTTTCAAGAGACCATCCCATCAAACAAATCTTCAACGATATTCAAACCGGGAGAATCACTCACTATAAAACTCGTTTGGTTAATTTCTGTGAACATTATTCATTCATCTCTAGCATTGAACCTATGAAGGTTGAAGAAGCACTAGAAGATCCAGATTGGATAAATGACATGCACGAAGAGCTACACAATTTTGAGAGGAACCAAGTGTGGACATTGGTTGAGAAGCCCGACAACAACCACAACATCATTGGTACCAAATGGGTGTTTTGGAATAAGCAAGATGAAGATGGACAAGTTGTACACAACAAGGCATGTCTCGTCGCTCAAGGCTACACTCAAGTAGAAGGTATGGACTATGGTGAGACATATGCCCCCGTTGCTAGACTTGAGTCCATACGCATCTTACTTGCTTATGCCAATCATCATGATATCACATTGTATCAAATGGACATTAAAAATGCTTTTCTAAATGGTGAAATTAAGGAGGAAGTTTATGTTAAACAACCTCCCTGTAAGTCCATCTAGTGCCCCTTAGTGATTTTGGTGTATTGAAGACTTATAGGTTAAGGGACTAATGCGTTTGTGAGTGTACACAGGTCTATAAGTCTATGAGGAGTTTGATATTTACAGAGAAAGTCGACCCTTAAAAATGAAGTTCTTCGACTGAAGACTTGGAATTTCTGAAGACTTTCTGAAGACTCTGAAAGTGAAGAAATTGTTGTGACCTTGAAGACTTGGTATTCATTTGAGGAACATGAAGCGTGAATACTTTTGTTTTTGTAGTTTCATTTTCTCTTTCTTGAGTCTTAGGAAACACCGTACTGTTAAAGGGGGTCGAGGAAATACTAAGGAAAAAATTCCATGTGATGCTCAACTCAAAATCCTACACCTACCAATCCCTTCGAGTGAAGCCATTGGAAATCTCATACAGTTCAGTCATATTCTTGAGTGACAGAGACGAAGTTCTTCTGGTCTCTGAGGAATATGTTCTGACTGAGGAGTTAGGAATTCGCCAGTGCGGATTTCCTACATAGTGAGGAACATGATAGCCCTGAGGAATTTGATTCTCACAATTCCGGCCGTTGTTGTGCTATGCGCCAGCTGTCCTAGAATATCTACCACCTAACGGTCATATCATTGAAGGGAATTTATGTCTTATCATGTCGGGCTGCTCCCTAGGCTATAAATAGCCGCCCCCTACAACCACTAGCTGGCTGGCTGCTCCGAGAGAAACTGACACTTGTCATTTGAGAGCATCCCATCCTCCGAGGACTTTGAGCGAAAATCATCAAGTGAGGAAAACCCAAACCCAAACACCTACAAACCCCAAGTGATTGAGCATCACTGAAGAGATTGATCCTGCGTGGATCCGACGCTTGTTACCTTTGAAGATTGTGCTTCTTCCAGACGGTTAGGCGTCAAGGTCTAGAGCATCCAAGAGGAACTGTGGATCGCCGAGTGACCAAGTTTGTGAAGGTTCGGAAGTCACCTGAAGACTTACCACGAGTGATTGGGTGAGGTCTGTGTGACCCTAGCTCAAGGAGAATACAGTGAGGAATGTGTGTATGGGACTGTGTGTCCTCAGGTTTAAATACCTAGCGGATGCAACCAGATGTACAACTGAGACAACAGTTGGAACTGGTCTACCAAATCATTGTCTTCACCAAGCTCACTGGTTCTATTTCCTCAACTCTTTCATTTCCTCGTATCTGTGTTTGAAGACTTTGACTGAAGACTTTCTCAATTTCCTCAGTTCAATTTCTTCAGTCGGTTTGTCTTCATCCTGTGTTATCCTGTGCTTATGCTTTCTGTACTCTATGCCTGTCTTCATTTTATCATGATGACTATGCTTGTGTTCTGTTATGTTTTATTTTGAGTACTTATTCGGCTGCTAGTAGTTCTTCACTAAGGAATTTCCTCACCTGCAAATTCCTCAATGAAGAATTCATAAAAATCGCCTATTCACCCCCCTCTAGTCGATATAACGCACTTTCAATTGGTATCAGAGCAAGGTACTCCCTTGTTCTGTGTGATTTTGGTTTAACCGCCTGGAGTTTTAGTTATGTCGACCACAGGTATGATCAAGGTCTCTGCTGGGTGTCCTACCTTCGATGGGACGAACTACCCCTACTGGAAGAATAAGATGCGAATGCATCTTGAGGCAATTGATAACGATCTCTGGTATGTTGTGGAAAATGGTTTTCCCTCAGTCACACCTTCTCTGAATGCTGCTGATGTGAAGAGATTCAAGCAACTCGATTCTCAAGCGAAGAATATCATATGTGGCCATCTGAGCAAAGGACAGTATGGAAGAGTGAGTGTTGTGGAAACTGCTAAGCTTATCTGGGATAGTCTGTCCAAGGTGAATGAAGCAGTCTCAACACATCGTGAATCTCGATTTGATGTTCTTCGCAATCTCTTCGACAGCTTCAAAAGACTTGACAATGAAAATGTTCAACAAACCTTCGATCGCCTCACTGACATCTCAAATGAGCTTTAAGCACTTGGTGCCACTGACATAACCGACCATGAGGTGGTGAAGAAATTGCTGAGATCGCTTGATTCCTCATTTGATACTCTGGCATTGATGATACAAGAACGTGCTGATTACAAGTCACTTGATCCCACTGATATCCTCAAGAGGCTAAATACTCATGAGTTCCAGCTTGCTGAAAAGAGAGATCTCTATGGTTCGAGCTATGACAGATCACGTGCATTGAAGGCCAAGGCAGTATCTGAGTCCAAAGATGAAGACTCTGGTAGCAGCCTTGGTGATCCTGAAGAACTAAGCCATGAGCTAGCACTGCTCGTGAAGAAATTCCAGAAGTTCTCAAGACTTGGTCGCTTTGGAAGACCCTTAAGGAGCAATGATTCCTCATCCAGTGACTACAAGAAGAGGCTTTGTCACAAATGCAAGATACCTGGACATTACATTCAAGATTGTCCTCAGTGGGAAAAGGAATCAGAGAAGAAGAAATACAAGGATTACAGTTCTAATGATGCGAAGAAAAAGAACAAATCCTCAAAATCTTCATCATCAAAATCCTCAAAGTCTTCATCTCACAAGAAGAGCAGCTCCAAGAAGGCTCGGGCATTCATTGGCAAGGAAATGGACTCTAAGGCTGAATCTGAAGAAAATGAGGAAGAGGAGGCATCTGAGGAGTCCGAATCCGGTGTGGCGTGCCTAGCCCTCGCAACTGCATTCGTCAGCAAGTCTATCTTCAACACTAAAGAAAATGAACTCACCAACAAGGCTGATGAAGGCAATGATGACTACGCTCCCACCTATTGCTTCATGGCAAAGGGTGCCAAGGATGATCAACCCAAAGCCACTGAGTGGGTCCTCGATAGTGGATGTACAAATCACATGACTGGTGACAAGAATCTATTGATGGATGCTCCATTATCTCTGTCGCATCTGAAGCATATCATCTTTGCTGACAAAGGAAAAAGTCAGGTATTGGGTCTAGGTAAGGTTGCGATCACAAAGGATCGGCACATGGACAAAGTCATGCTTGTCGAGTCCTTAGGATACAACCTCATGTCTGTCTCAATGCTTTGCGTTCTTGATATGGTTGTTGTCTTTGGCAAGTACCGTTGTGTTGTGGTTATGGAAGCTGACAATTCCAACGTCTTCGAAGGCTTTAGGAGAGGAGACCTGTATATTGTTGATTTCTCTACAGGACCACAACCAGCCGTGTGCCTACATGCAAAAGCTTCAGAAGGCTGGCTCTGGCATCGACGACTTGGTCATGCAGGCATGAGGAATTTGCACACGCTTGCGAAGAAGAAGCATGTCATTGGCATCAAGAATGTCAAATTCCTCAAGGATCACTTATGCGGAGCCTGTGAAGCTGGGAAGATGACAAAGGCTAAGCATCCAGCAAAGACTATCATGACCACCACTCGTCTATTTGAATTGCTTCACATGGATCTCTTCGGTCCTAACCATTATTCTGCAGTCTCAAATGAGGCATCTCAATATGGCTTTGTTATTGTTGATGATTACTCTCGATACACATCGGTACACATTGTTACTTACAAACATGAAGTGTAGGAAGTCTTCAAACGATTTTCCTCGAGGGCTTCAACCAACTTTGTAAGTGCATCTAGTGCCCCTTAGTGATTTTGGTGTATTGAAGACTTATAGGTTAAGGGACTAATGTGTTTATGAGTGTACACAGGTCTATAAGTCTATGAGGAGTTTGATATTTACAGAGAAAGTCGACCCTTAAAAATGAAGTTCTTCGACTGAAGACTTGGAATTTCTGAAGACTTTCTGAAGACTCTGAAAGTGAAGAAATTGTTGTGACCTTGAAGACTTGGTATTCATTTGAGGAACATGAAGCGTGAATACTTCTGTTTTTGTAGTTTCATTTTCTCTTTCTTGAGTCTTAGGAAACACCGTACTGTTAAAGGGGGTCGAGGAAATACTAAGGAAAAATTTCCATGTGATGCTCAACTCAAAATCCTACACCTACCAATCCCTTCGAGTGAAGCCATTGGAAATCTCATACAGTTCAGTCAATTTCTTCAGTGACAGAGACAAAGTTCTTCTGGTCTCTGAGGAATTTGTTCTGACTGAGGATTTAGGAATTCGCCAGTGCAGATTTCCTACATAGTGAGGAACATGATAGCCCTGAGGAATTTGATACTCAAATTTCCGACCGTTGCTGTGCTATGCGCCAGCTGTCCTAAAATATCTACTCACCTAACGGTCATATCATTGAAGGGCATTTATGTCTTATCATGTCGGGCTACTCCCTAGGCTATAAATAGCCGCCCCCTACAACCACTAGCTAGTTGGCTGCTTCGCGAGAAACTGACACTTGTCATTTGAGAGCATGTAACATCCCAAATTTTCAATTTGGAATGTTATACATTAGATCATCATGCATATCATATTATATTTGCTTTTGGGTTCTGATCCTAGAAAATTCTAAGCAACTCAAGGACCCACAGAGAGAGTTGGGGATTTCGTTATTTTCATATTTGAGTTTTCTCAAATTTTGAAAATAGGATCATTTGATTTTATTTATTTTATCATCAATTATTTCTATTACAAAAACATGAGAGAGGGAATAAAATGACTTTCCCAAAAATATAGAAATATTGAGGATTTTATAATAAAATCAAATAAGTTTTATTTCGGAGTTTTTCGAAGTTTTATTTGAATTTAGGAAAAATGCGCGTTTTTCAAAATTGCATTTAGGGCCCAAATAAATGTTCACTTTGTCGGGCTTGATTTTAGAAGCCCGGGAAAATTTATTTCGGGATTTTTGGAGTCCGTTTAGTTTTTCTTTTTATTTGTTTTCCGAGCGTATTTATTTTAAAAAAAATGCAACCGACTACGGGCCGTAACCGGCCAGGACTCCGCCTGGTCGGGGGCTTTATAAGCCGCGCCTCGGGCCCAAGCCAGCCCACCAGCCGCCGCCGCCCGAACCCTAACCCTAGCCGCGCCCTAGCCGCCGCCAGCCGCCTTGCCGCCGCCGCCAGCCGCCTTGCCGCCTTGCCGCCGTCGCCGCGCCTTGCCGCCGCCGCCTTGCCGACGACCCGCCGGAACCGCCGCCGCCGACGCTACACGTCGCACGAGGTTCGCCGCACCTCGAAATCCGTGTCGGTTAAAAATAAAACCGATTGGTTTTAGTCGGTTTTATTTTCGGTTTATTTTTGGTTTAGGTTAATAAACGAACGTTCGTTTGTTAATCCGTTCATCGTTTTCTTTTCTCGGATTAAATCCGTGATTTTTCTGATCGCGATTCCTGATCCGATTTTCGTTTTAGTTTAACGTTTCGCTCATTTTTCGGAATCAGGCGATTCAAGCGCCTGGAGTTTCGTCTCGAAACCCTCTATCCGAATAATCAACTTAAACAAGTTTTTGCTACTGTAAAATTTGACTTAGATCCAGATTACTAGAACGAAGTTGTTTTCTTTCGCCGTTTGACTTTCTTTGCTTCGTTCGATTTGATTCTTTTTGCCGACCGGAGTTCTTAAGTTGAACCTTCTGGTTAGATCTCTTATTGAGTTCTACCCGTGCATTAGGTGAGTACTTATTGTATGCTTGTTTGTTTGTCTGCGATAGAGTACCCGGAGTGCGCCGCCTGTTACTTCGAATCGTTAGGTTTCTCGGATCATCAGCAAGGCAAGAAACACTTTGATCATACCTTTTCTACTACCCACTTTTATTGCATTAGATCAATCCTCACACATTGCATGATTAGGATCTAATTAAATTGCGGGATGGGAAGTAGATGAGGTAGTACCTATTACCTGTTTATTATCAAACCTTTGGGAGTTACTTCTACATTTGCTTATTGTGCCATGCTATGCTAGTAGACGTGGATTGGGTGAGTGATATCCATGACAGATGTGAGATTGATAATTAATGGTTTATCTAAGGTGGAAACTTAAACACACATCTGGGTGGATTGAGGCACCTGGGTATTCCAGGACTTGCCTGTTTTCTTTTGGACCGCCACCCAGGCTCAAAGGGATCATGAGACTATTCATACTAGAAACTTCCGTGTGCAGCCACAAGCTATTATGGGCTCTAGCATAGTTGACTAAGTTGTGCGAACTCTTACAGTGGTAGACTAGCAGATGTAGGGGATGTAGGTGGTATGGTCTACTCGATCATAAGGTGCTAGCGCTTCCGAAAGACTATGTCTCGGTCATCCGTCTTCTCAAACACCATGTGGTGCGAGAAAACAAACGGAGGCGATCGAGTCTTGTGGGGAAAAGTGCGCAAACCTCTGCAGAGTGTAACAAACTAATCATGGTTACCCGTGTCCCCGGTTATGGACATCTTGAGTATCTAGTACTTGGATTATCATGTGAATCTCATCATGTTACTTTAATTAATATTGTTGGGTTTTGATGATGTTACTTAATTGTGATTGAGAATGCTGTCAACCATTCTCAATGTTTAACAACTACCATTAGTTAAATAAAATTATTCCTTTGAAGTAGGGAAAAATTGGCTTTACGCAAAAACTGTAACCATAGAGCTTTCCACCAGCCAAATATTCCATGTGCTGACCCGTTTTCGGGCTGCAACGTTAATGTTGCAGACTTTTCAGACGACGATTAAGGAGATTTTAGGTCGTGGTTCTATACTCAGTGATGCCGTTGGAGTTGATGGACTCACTTATCTTCCAAGCCTTCTGCTGTTATCGTTATTAGATGGCCTTAAGCCATATTTATTGTAATAAGTTCTCTTTTGAGACACTTGATGTAATAAGTGTGTGATTGCGACTCTGCTATAAATCCTCCGAGTACTGTGTGGTGTCAGCATTACTGATCCAGGGATGACACCGGAGCACAGAGATCAGACCGTTTGAGGTCTGGTCGCTACAGAGATGGTATCAGAGCACACGCTGACTGTAGGACACGACCACAAAGCTAAAGACCTAGATCACTCTCTTCTCTTCTGAATCCTCATCTTTTCTACTCTTTAGGATGGCGGATGCAAGGAACAAGTTCACACAACCAGATGAAGATACACCCTTTGGACGTCACTTGAACGAAGTCACTAGATACCTGAACATAGGAGTACCAAGCTTCACGGGAACCTACAACGCCACTTTACCTGAAGAAGAGCGCTGGATGATTCAAGTTCATGTTCCAGGAAGGACGTTCATGCCAGTCACCGAGCCCATAGAGTTTTCTTTTGATGCACCAACTTGGAGTCTAGGAAAGAGTATGGCAGCTCACATCGCCATGGGACGCATTGGAGAAGTCTACCGCAAGGATCTTAAGGATACTATATATCAGATTTGTGGGCGCCGAGATGAATACTGGGAGATGATCAGCACCAGGAAAGATAGATCAATTGCAGCTTTTGTCCAAGAGTTAAACCAGCACATTTGACGACAGGAGAATCAGATGTGCGCCGACATGATAGATCTGAAGAAGGCTAAGACTAGAATCAAGGAACTGGAGGAAGAACTCAAGACTACACGTGAATATTATGAAGAGGAAATTGAAGTACTAGTGGATAAGAATGACGACCTGATCAAGAAGATTGGAAAATTTATGGGAGGCCCCACACCAGTAGATGAAGACGAAGAACCCAAGGAGATTAGCCTGGAAGACTACATCATCATCGACGGCACTGACTCGGAACAAGATAGTAGCAATGATGATTATGTTGATGAAGCAGGAGCAGATATTATGGAGTCAACAACCGTAGAATATTTCTAGTAGACCCCCTCATCAGTAGTAGTAGTCCACCATGTAAATATAGTAGTCCGAGCACTTTGCGATAGTTAGATCGATTGTATGCCTTTGTTTGTTTGAATGAAGTGAATTGTTTGCTTTTGCCTCATGTGCATATGGGTAGTGTTTTCTCTTTAGACCCCCTCTATTCTTATATCTCATCTTTTCTAAACCCTCAGATGCCTCCGAGACGTGACCCCGGATTTGCCTTTCCGCCGGAGCTCACCCAGTTGACCCAGCAGCAGAACACATTGATGCAGTTGCTAGTCCAGAATCAGAATCAGGGGAACAACAACAACAACCCACCACCACCACCACCTGTTGACCACTTAGCCCGTTTTCTTAGGCTAAATCCGCCGGTGTTTTCCAGTAGCACCGAGCCGATAGTAGCAGATGATTGGCTCCGCAAGACAGCTAGGGAGTTGACCACAGCAGGATGCACAGATGAGGAGAAGGTGAAGTTTGCCGCACATCAGTTAGAAGGACCCGCAGCATCATGGTGGGAGAATTTTACAGCCACCTTCCCAGTCGACACTGTCACATGGGACCAGTTTCAGCAGGCTTTCCGTACTGCCCATGTTTCAGCAGGAGCTATGACCATGAAGAAGCGTGAGTTTCGTAACTTGCGCCAAGGAGGACGGACAGTTGGCCAGTATGTGGAGGAGTTTAGTAAGCTAGCACGTTATGCCCCAGATGATGTTGCTACGGATGCAGCCAAGCAGGAGAAGTTCCTGGAAGGACTGAATGATGAGTTGAGCATGCAGTTGATGGTAGCAACCTTCAACAACTACCAGGAGTTGGTAGATCGTGCTCTTATGATTGAAGGGAAGCAACAGCAAATTGAGAATCGCAAGAGGAAGTATGGACAAGGAAAGTATAATTCAGGAGCTCAGCAGAAGCCACGTTTTACCCCTAGACCGGGAGGACATTTTCAGCATACCCATGGAGTAGGTAGCTCGCACAATCACAATGGCACCAAGAATGGTAATGGCAATGGAGGAAGCAATGGTCAGAACCGCACCAACCCCTCAACCCCAGCCAAGAAGGACTTGAGCCAAGTCATTTGTTATAAGTGTTCAAAGCCAGGACATTATGCAAATGAATGTCCTGAAGGCCAAAACGGCAATGGAAGTTCTGGGAAGAAGCCGAACCCTTTCAACAGGGGACAGGTGAACCACGTTAGCGTGGAGGAGGTTGAAGCTCAGCCCGATGTAGTAATAGGTAAGTTTTTGGTTAAGTCATTTACTGCACTCGTTCTTTTTGATACTGGTGCATCGCATTCATACATCTCAAGGGGATTTGTGGATAAGTATAACCTACCAACCCAAGCCCTTAGGTCACCCATGTTAGTAACCTCGCCCGGAGCAGAGTATGTGGCTAGTCTATGGTATGATCGGTTACCATTAAGGATTGGTAACTATGTTTTTCCCTCAGACCTAATAGTATTGGAATCTCAAGGATTGGATGTGATATTAGGCATGGATTGGTTATCAAAGTATGAAGGGAATATTGAATGTGCTAGTAAGTCAATTTTTCTTACCACACCAGAAGGGAGAAGGATCAAGTATGTATCTCGGCATGTGCCAAAGAGGACCCAGGTAAACTGCTTAACAGGAGTTGTGCAGGAGGAAGTACCAATGGTAAGGGATTTTCCTGATGTATTTCCAGAAGAGTTGCCAGGCATGCCACCGGATAGAGATATTGAGTTCTTGATTGAGCTATTGCCAGGCACAGGGCCAATATCAAAGAGACCATATAGGATGTCAGCAAAGGATTTGGTGGAAATTAAGAAACAGATTAAAGAATTACTGGATAAGGGATATATTCGGCCAAGTTCTTCACCTTGGGGATCACCAGTACTACTAGTGGAGAAGAAGGATGGATCATTAAGGATGGTTGTTGATTATCGAGGATTGAATGAAGTAACGATCAAGAACAGGTACCCACTACCAATGATCAACGATCTGTTTGATCGATTGCAAGGAGCTAAGGTATTTTCCAAGATCGATCTGCGATCAGGATACCACCAGTTGAAAATTCGAGAACAGGATATTCCGAAGACAGCTTTTACCACCAGGTATGGGCTGTATGAGTATACCGTTATGTCATTTGGTCTGACTAACGCGCCTGCCTATTTTATGAACATGATGAACAAAGTGTTTATGGAGTTTTTGGATAAGTTCGTCGTAGTGTTCATTGATGATATCCTGGTTTATTCGAAGAATGAAAAGGAGCATAAGGAGCATTTGCGTTTGGTACTTGGAAAGCTCAGAGAACACCAATTATATGCCAAGTTTTGGCTGAAGGAAGTAGGATTCCTCAGACACGTTATATCAGGAGAAGGTATGGCAGTAGATCCCGCTAAAGTTGAAACCATGACCAAGTGGGAAGCCCCAACAACAGTTGGAGAGATCCGGAGTTTTCTTGGACTCACAGGATAGTATCAGAGATTTATTGAGAATTTCTCAAAGATTGCGAAGCCTATGACGGAGTTGTTGAAGAAGGATACCAAGTTCATATGGACTAAGCAGTGTGAGGCTAGTTTCCAGGAGTTGAAGAAACGCTTGGTTACCTCACCAGTGTTGATTTTGCCAGACCAGACCAAAGATTATGAGGTGTATTGCGACACTTCACGTCGAAGACTTGGAGCAGTGCTTATGCAGGAAGGGAGAGTTGTTTCATATGCCTCAAGACAACTGAAGCCTCATGAGTTGAATTACGCTACGCATGATTTGGAGTTAGCAGCCGTAGTGCATGCTTTAAAACATGGAGACATTTCCTCATTGGAAATCATTGTGAGGTGTACACGGATCATAAGAGTTTGAAGTACATTTTCACACAAAAGGAGTTAAATCTCAGACAAAGGAGATGGTTGGAGCTTATCAAGGATTATGATATGAAAGTGCATTATCACCCCGGAAAGGCTAATGTAGTAGCTGATGCACTAAGCCGTAAGAGCCATGTCAATACATTAATGACGGGAGAAATACCAAGGGAGTTAGCAGAAAATCTTCGTGAACTATGTTTGGAAATAGTTCCGAGAGGCTATGTAGCAGCGTTGGAGATTCAGTCAACTTTGATGGATAGAATCAGAGAAGCTCAGAAAGCTGACAAAGAGATTGCCGCTATAAAGGAGAAACTGAGCAAAGGAAAAGCTAAAGGATTTCATGAGGATGAGCACGACACCCTATGGTTTGAAGACCGCGTTTATGTGCCCAAGGACCCGGAGATCAGGAAGTTGATACTGCAAGAGGCACACGATTCACCATATTCGATTCACCTAGGAAATACCAAGATGTATTTGGATTTGAAGGATATTTTCTGGTGGACCAGTATGAAGAAGGATATAGCGGAGTATGTAGCCATTTGTGATGTATGCCAGAGAGTAAAGGCAGAGCATCAGAAGCCAGCAGGATTGTTACAACCATTACCGATACCCGAATGGAAGTGGGATAAGTTAGGCATGGATTTTATCACGGGATTGCCCAGGACTCGTTCAGGCTATGACTCAATTTGGGTTGTAGTCGATCGATTGACGAAAGTAGCTCATTTCATCCCAGTAAAGACCACTTATACCAGTGATAAGTTGGCAAGGATATACAGGACCAGGATCGTATGTCTGCATGGAGTTCCAAGGAGTATCGTATCAGATAGAGGAACCCAGTTTACCTCAAAGTTCTGGAAGCAGTTGCACGAAACTTTGGGAACCAGGCTAGAATTCAGTACAGCTTTTCATCCGCAGACAGATGGACAGACCGAGAGAGTAAATCAGATTTTGGAGGATATGCTGAGAGCTTGTGCACTAGATTATGGATCTAGTTGGGACGATAATTTGCCATATGCAGAGTTCTCTTACAACAACAGTTATCAAACCAGTTTAAAGATGGCCCCTTTCGAAGCTTTATACGGAAGGAGGTGCAGGACACCGCTGTCATGGGACGAAGTTGGAGACCGCCAGTTGTTTGGACCTGACTTGATTAAAGAGTCGAAACGGAAGGTGAAGTTGATTCGCGATAGGCTCAAGGTAGCCCAGTCCAGACAGAAGAGTTATGCGGATTCTAAATGCAAGGAGACAGTTTACGAAGTTGGAGATAGAGCTTATCTTCGAGTATCTCCGCTTCGGGGAACAAAGCGTTTTGGAGTTAAAGGGAAGTTAGCGCCACGATTTGTAGGACCATATCGAATTTTGGAGCGTATGGGAGAAGTGGCCTACAAGTTGGAATTGCCCGAAGGATTGTCAGGAGTTCATGATGTGTTCCACGTTTCTCAGTTAAAGAAGTGTCATGTGGAGATGGCTGACATACCATTGAGAGACACAGTCCCTTTGGAAACTATTCAGTTAGATAACAATTTGACCTACGAGGAGAAACCAGTTAAGATCCTCGAGTTTGCCAGCCGAGTTACCCGCAGCAAAGTTATCAAGTTTTGCAAGGTTCAGTGGAGCCACCACACGGAGGATGAAGCCACCTGGGAGCGAGAGGAAGATTTTCTCAAGGACCACCCTCACCTATTTTCTAGCCAACCCGAATCTCGAGGGCGAGATTCATCTTTAGGCGGGTAGGTTTGTAACATCCCAAATTTTCAATTTGGAATGTTATACATTAGATCATCATGCATATCATATTTTATTTGCTTTTGGATTTTGATCCTAGAAACTTCTAAGCAACTCAAGGACCCACGAAGAGAGTTGGGGATTTCGTTATTTTCATATTTGAGTTTTCTCAAATTTTGAAAATAGGATCATTTGATTTTATTTATTTTATCATCAATTATTTCTATTATAAAAATATGAGAGAGGGAATAAAATGACTTTCCCAAAAATATAGAAATATTGAGGATTTAATAATAAAATCAAATAAGTTTTATTTCGGAGTTTTTCCAAGTTTTATTTGAATTTAGGAAAAATGCGCGTTTTTCAAAATTGCATTTAGGGCCCAAATAAATGTTCACTTTGTCGGGCTTGATTTTAGAAGCCTGGGAAAATTTATTTCGGGATTTTTGGAGTCTGTTTAGTTTTTCTTTTTATTTGTTTTCCGAGCGTATTTATTTAAAAAAACGCAACCGACTACGGGCCGTAACCGGCCAGGACTCCGCCTGGCCCGGGGCTTTATAAGCCGCGCCTCGGGCCCAAGCCAGCCCACCAGCCGCCGCCGCCCGAACCCTAACCCTACCCGCGCCCGAGCCGCTGCCGCCAGCCACCGCCGCCGCCGCCTACCCGCCGGAGCCGCCGCCGCCGACGCTGCACGTCGCACGAGGTTCGCTGCACCTTGAAATCTGTGCCAGTTTTTTTGTTTAAAAAAACCGATTGGTTTTCGTCGGTTTTATTTTCGGTTTTTTTGGTTTAGGTTAATTAACAAACGTTCGTTCGTTAATCCGTTCGTCGTTTTCTTTTCTCGGATTAAATCCGCGATTTTTCTGATCGCGATTCCTGATCCGATTTTCGTTTTAGTTTAACTTTTCGCTCGTTTATCGGAATCAGGCGATTCAAGCGCCTGGAGTTTCGTCTCGAAACCCTCTATACGAATAATCAACTTAAACAAGTTTTTGCTACTGTAAAATTTGACTTAGATCCAGATTACTAGAACGAAGTTGTTTTCTTTCGCCGTTTGACTTTCTTTGCTTCGTTCCATTTGATTCTTTTTGCCAACCGGAGTTCTTAAGTTGAACCTTCTGGTTAGAACTCTTATTTGAGTTTTACCCGTGCATTAGATGAGTACTTATTGTATGCTTGTTTGTTTGTCTGCGATAGAGTACCCGGAGTGCGCCGCCTGTTACTTCGAATCGTTAGGTTTCTCGGATCATCAGCAAGGCAAGTAACACTTTGATCATACCTTTTCTACTACCCAGTTTTATTGCATTAGATCAATCCTCACACATTGCATGATTAGGATCTAATTAAATTGTGGGATGGGAGGTAGATGAGGTAGTACCTATTACCTGTTTATTATCAAACCTTTGGGAGTTACTTCTACGTTTGCTTATTATGCCATGCTATGCTAGTAGATGTGGATTGGGTGAGTGATATCCATGACAGATGTGAGATTGATAATTAATGGTTTATCTAAGGTGGCAACTTAAACACACATCTAGGTGGATTGCGGCACCTGGGTATTCCAGGACTTGCCTGTTTTCTTTTGGACCGCCACCCAGGCTCAAAGGGATCATGAGACTATTCATACTAGAAACTTCCGTGTGCAGCCACAAGCTATTATGGGCTCTAGCATAGTTGACTAAGTTGTGCGAACTCTTACAGTGGTAGACTAGAAGATGTAGGGGATGTAGGTGGTACGGTCTACCCGATCGTAAGGTGCTCGCGCTTCGAAAGACTATGTCTCGGTCATCCGTCTTCTCAAACACCATGTAGTGCGAGAAAACAAACGGAGGCGATCGAGTCTTGTGGGGAAAAGTGCGCAAACCTCTGCAGAGTGTAACAAACTAATCATGGTTAGCCGTGTCCCCGGTTATGGACATCTTGAGTATCTAGTACTTGGATTATCATGTGAATCTCATCATGTTACTTTAATTAATATTGTTGGGTTTTAATGATGTTACTTAATTGGGATTGAGAATGCTGTCAACCATTCTCAATGTTTAACAACTACCATTAGTTAAATAAAATTATTCCTTTGAAGTAGGGAAAAATTGGCTTTACGCAAAAACTATAACCATAAAGCTTTCCACCAGCCAAATATGCATATAGTATAGCTGTTGCATTCCATTACTCTCTATGTGTTACCTTGCCAGCATATTCCATGTGCTGACCCGTTTTCGGGTTGCAACGTTAATGTTGCAGACTTTTCAGACGACGATTAAGGAGTTTTTAGGTCGTGGTTCTATACTCAGTGATGCCGTTGGAGTTGATGGACTCACTTATCTTCCAAGCCTTCCGCTGTTATCGTTATTAGATGGCCTTAAGCCATATTGATTGTAATAAGTTCTCTTTTGAGACACTTGATGTAATAAGTGTGTGATTGCTACTCTGCTATAAATCCTCCGAGTACTGTGTGGTGTCAGCATTACTGATCCAGGGATGACACCGGAGCACAGAGATCAGACTGTTTGAGGTCTGGTCGCTACAGAGCAACCCATCCTCTGAGGACTTTGAGCGAAAATTATCAAGTGAGGAAAAACCAAAAACCCAAAACCCAAACACCTACAAACCCCAAGTGATTGAGCATCACTGAAGAGATTGATCCTGCGTGGATCCGACGCTTGTTACCTTTAAAGACTGTGCTTCTTCCAGACGGTTATGCGTCATGGTCTAGAGCATCCAAGAGGAATTGTGGACCGCCAAGTGACCGAGTTTGTGAAGGTTTGGAAGTTGCCTGAAGACTTACCACGAGTGATTGGACGAGGTCTGTGTGACCTTAGTTCAAGGAGAATACAGTGAGGACTGGGTGTCCTGAGCTGCATGTTCAGGACTGGGTGTCCGGGACTGTGTGTCCTCGAGTTTAAATACTCAGCTGCTCCAACCAGACGTACAACTGGGATAGCAGTTGGAACTGGTCTACCAAATCATTGTCTTCACCAAGTTTACTGGTTCTATTTCCTCAACTCTTTCATTTCCTCATAACTGTGTTGTGTGCTTGTTCATATATGTGTTTGAAGACTTTGACTGAAGACTTTCTCAATTTTCTCAGTTCAATTTCTTCAGTCTGTTTGTCTTCATCCTGTGTTATCCTGTGCTTACGCTTCCTGTACTCTGCGCCTATCTTCATTTCATCATGATGACTATGCTTGTATTCTGTCATGTTTACTTTTGAGTACTTATTCCGCTGCTAGTAGTTCTTCGCTAAGGAATTTCCTCACCGGCAAATTCCTCAATGAAGAATATCATAAAAAATCGCCTATTCAGCCCCCCTCTAGTCGATATAACACACTTTCAATTGGTATCAGAGCGAGGTACTCCCTTGTTATGTGTGATTTTGGTTTAACCACCTGGAGTTTTAGTTATGTCGACCGCAAGTATGATCAAAGTCTCTGCTGGGTGTCCTACCTTCGATGGGACGGACTACCCCTACTGGAAGAATAAGATGTGAATGCATCTTGAAGCAATTGATAACGATCTCTAGTATGTTGTGGAAAATGGTGTTCCCTCAGTCACACCTTCTCTGAATGCTGCTGATGTGAAGAGATTCAAGCAACTCGACTCTCAAGCGAAGAATATCATATGTGGCCATCTAAGCAAAGGACAGTATGGCAGAGTGAGTGCTTTGGAGACAGCGAAGCTTATCTAGGATAGGTTGTCCAAAGTGAATGAAGGAATCTCAACTCAGCGTGACTCTCGAGTTGATGTTCTTCGCAATCTCTTCAACTGCTTCAAAAGACTCAACAATGAAAATGTTCAACAAACCTTCGATCGCCTCACTGACATCTCAAATGAGCTTCAAGCACTTGGTGCCACTGACATCACCGACCATGAGGTGGTGAAGAAATTGCTGAGATCGCTTGATTCCTCATTTGACACTCTGGCATTGATGATACAAGAACGTGCTGATTGCAAGTCACTTGATCCTGCTGATATTCTCGAAAGGCTAAATACTCATGAGTTTCAACTTGCTGAAAAGAGAGATCTCTATGGTACTAGCTATGGCAGATCACGTGCACTGAAGGCCAAGGCAGTATCTGAATCTGAAGATGAAGACTCTGGTAGCAGCCTTGGTGATCCTGAGAACTAACCCATGATCTAGCACTGCTCGTGAAGAAGTTCCAGAAGTTCTCAAGACGTGGTCGCCTTGGAAGATCCTCAAGGAGCAATGATTCCTCATCCAGTGACTACAAGAAGAGGCTCTGTCACAAATGCAAGGAACCTGGACATTTCATTCAAGAGTGTCCTCAGTGGGAAAAGGAATCAAATAAGAAGAAATACAAGGATTACAGTTCTGATGATGCAAAGAAAAAGAAGAAATCCACAAAATCTTCATCATCAAAATCCTCAAAGTCTTCATACCACAAGAAGAGCAGCTCCAAGAAGGCTAGGGCATTCATTGGCAAGGAAATGGACTCTGAGGCTGAATCTGAAGAGAATGAGGAAGAGGAGACATCTGAGGAGTTCGAATCCGGAGTGGCGAGCCTAGCTCTCGCTACTGCATTCGTCAGCAAGTCTATCTTCAACACCGAAGAAAATGACCTCACCAACAATGCTGATGAAAGCGATGATGACTACGCTCCCACCTATTGCTTCATGGCAAAGTATGCCAAGGTACTCAAATATACCTCCTCTGAATCTAGTGATGATGAATCTGATGAAAACCTTAAGCCTAGCTATTCTAAACTTGCTAAGATTGCTATAAAACAACTAAGGGCTTTAGAAAAGGTTCAAAACATGCTAGACAAAAGTGATGATATGTTGGGTGAAGAAATGGATCGCACTGAAACTTTGACTGAAAATCTTCAGAGACTTCAGTCCAAGCTTGACAAACTTCAAAGTCATCATAACACTCTCTTATCGGATCATGAGAAGCTTTCTTATGAATTTCTTCAAAGAAAGCAAGACCTTGAGTAGTTAAGAGCGAGTTATGAAGATCTTCAGAAGGAGCGTGATTTATTACTTGCTCAACAAATCAGCGCATCTCAGGAAGAATTTGTTCCTCCTTGTTTGAAATGCATTGAACGTGAATCTGCTAATTCTTCACCTGAATGTTCAAATGCTGCTAATGTTTCAAATTCTTCACATGCCTCTGCTATCACCAATTCCTCATCTGAGGACATTGCTAGTATCACTAACAATGCAGGGCTGAAGAAATTGTACATGACAGGCATGTACAAAAGCCTCAAAGGGCATCAGACTCTTTGTGATGTGCTTAACAAGTAGATCCTCAATAGGAACCCTAGGAAAGAGGGTATTGCCTTTGAGAGGAAACTCAATGCTGATGGTACATATTGGAAGCCTGAGCAGTACCCCAAAACTACACGGGTTGCTGCAAAGGGACCTCCAGTTGATCCATCTAACCTATCTAGATATGCATGTGAATCTCCTCATTCTGATGATGAGTCATTTGACTCCAACTACAAACTGTTCAAAAATTAGAATGGTGAAGTATTTGCTAGATATGTTGGCACTAACTGCAGGAACGGCCCCCCTATGAAGAAAATCTGGGTTCCCAAAAGATGCCTTGAATCTTTAGGTGAATGTCATCATGACGCCACCTGTGAAGAATAGGAACCCCAGATCAAATTCTTCATATGGACCAAATTCTTCATATGGATCCAAGTCCTCATACGGACAAAACTCCTCACATGGATCATATTCCTTAAAAGGATCAAAGTCCTCATATGAACATCATCGTGCTAACTCGTCTGTTTTGCAGGGAAGATCTAAGGATTATTGATATGTGCACTATTCTTCAAATTATTATGTCCATAAGTCCTCGAAGAATTTCTTTGCTTACTCTTATGCTTATTCTAACCCCTCTTATGTGAAATGAAATGGACTGGCTTCTATGCCATCCTTCCCGTATGGAGCTCACAGAATGATGAACTCTTTGCCACCCCTTCAGATGTGGGTGGTGAAGAAAAAGAACTAATCTCTTCTGCAGGGTCAGGTCTCCAGACGTACGTAATCGTCTGAAGAATTTGCTGGAGACCTGAGCATGCCTGATAGGCGCAGGCTAATCATGAAGAAATGAACTTTCATTTCTCACGTCCTCATATTGCTTTGTCTGTTCTTTTGCTTGATGAAATTGATGTGATGAATTGATGTCATATTCTTCACTGATGAAGTATATGAGTTTGTAAGCTGCACTAATTCATCTGTAGGATGATCAACCAAAGCCACTGAGTGGGTCCTCGATAGTGGATTTACAAACCACATGACTGGTGACAAGAATCTATTGATGGATGCTCCATTATCTCCGTCGCATCTGAAGCATATCATCTTTGCTGACAAAGGCAAAAGTCAGGTATTGGGTCTAGGTAAGGTTGCGATCACAACGGATCGACACATGGACAAAGTCATGCTTGTTGAGTCCTTAGGATACAACCTTATGTCTATCTCAATGCTTTCTGATCTTGATATGGTTGTTGTCTTTGGCAAGTACCGTTGTGTTGTGGTTATGGAAGCTGACAATTCCAAAGTCTTCGAAGGCTTTAGGAGAGGAGACCTATATATTGTTGATTTCTCTACAGGACCACAACCAGCCGTGTGCTTACTTGCAAAAGCTTCAGAAGGCTGGCTCTGGCATCGACGACTTGGTCATGCAGGCATGAGGAATTTGCACACGCTTGCGAAGAAGACGCATGTCATTGGCATCGAGAATGTCATATTCCTCAAGGATCACCTATGCGGAGCCTGTGAAGCTGGGAAGATGACGAAGGCCAAGCATCCAACGAAGACTATCATGACCACCACTCGCCCATTTGAATTGCTTCACATGGATCTCTTTGGTACTAATCATTATTCTGCTATTTCAAATGAAGCATCTCAATATGGCTTTGTTATTGTTGATGATTATTCTCGCTACACATGGGTACACCTTGTTACTTACAAACATGAAGTGCAGGAAGTCTTCAAACGATTTTCCTCGAGGGCTTCAACGAACTTTGGTGTGAAGATCAAGCACATCAGAAGTCACAATGGCACTGAGTTCAAGAATTCTGGTCTCGATGACTATCTTGATGAACTTGGTATTACTCATGAGTTATCTTCTCCTTATACTCCTCAGCAGAACGGCGTCGTGGAGCGTAAGAACAGGACTCTTGCTGAGATGGCTCGCACTATGCTTGATGAATACAAAATGCCTCGTCGGTTCTGGCCTGAGGCAATTGATACTGCGTGCCACATCATCAACAGAGTATATCTTCACAAATTCTTCAAGAAAACTGCCTATGAACTCCTCACTGATAAGAAACCCAATGTAAGTTATTTCAAAGTCTTCGGTGCTAAATGTTGGATTAGAGATCCTCATCACAACTCAAAATTTGCACCGAAAGCACATGAAGGTTTTATGCTAGGTTACGGAAAGGACTCGCACACCTACAGAGTCTTCAACAACGTTCTTCACAAGGTTGTTGAAACTGTAGATGTGCGGTTCGACGAAACTAATGGCTCGCAAAGAGAGCACCTACCTACTGTGATAGCTGAACCAGCACCTGAGGAAACTATAAAGTTCAAGGCTGCTGAGGATGTCATTCCCACTGAAGATTCTGCTGAAGAATTCATTCCAGAACATGAAGAACGTCGAGCTAATGCACCTGAAGAAAATGGCGCTAAAGAAAACACTAATCAAATTCTTCAACGGCAACCAGCTCATCCTCGCATTGCAAAAGAAGTGCAAGTTGAAAAGATCATCAATGACATCAAAGCGCCAGAATATCAAATGTCTATGATGGGAGAGTTGAAATTCTTCTTAGGACCTCAAATTCGTCAACAACGCAATGTCATATTCATATCTCAGGAGAAATACCTCAAGGATGTACTGAGGAAATTCGGCATGCAAGATTGCAAAGGCGTCAAAATTCCTATGCCCACAAATGGCCATCTGTGCACTGATGAAAATGGTATTGACTTCGATCACAAGGTATACCGCTCCATGATTGGTTCTTTATTGTACTTATGTACATCTAGGCCAGATATAATGCTTAGTGTTTGCATGTGTGCCCGATTTCAAGCTACACTGAAGGAATCACACCATAAGGCTGTGAAGCATATTCTTCGATATCTAGATCACACACCAACACTTGGATTATGGTACCCCAAGGGCTCAGCTTTTGATCTCATTGGATATTCTGACTCTGACTATGCTGGTGATCGTGTGGACCGCAAGTCAACATCTGGTACATGTCATTTCCTCGGACGATCTTTGGTCTGTTGGTCCTCGAAGAAACAGAATTGCGTATCACTATCTACTGCTGAAGCTGAGTACATTGCCGCTGGTTCTTGCTGTGCTCAACTGCTATGGATGAAGCAAACTCTGAAGGACTACGGCGTCAACATGAAGAATGTGCCTCTCTTCTGTGACAATGAGAGTGCCATCAAGATTTCTCACAACCCAGTTCAGCACTCGAAGACAAAGCATATTCAGATTCGTCATCATTTTCTTCGTGATCATGTGTTGAAGGGCGACATTTCTATTGAGCATGTGAAGACTGAAGAACAACTAGCCGATATCTTCACAAAGCCCTTGGATGAGAAGAGATTTAGCAAGTTGTGGTGTGAGCTAAATATCCTAGAATCTTCGAATGTTCTTTGAAAAGGACACTCATCCTAACACTTATGCAAAATTAATGACTTAGATGTGCAACACATGAAGAAACGTTTTTCTTCAATCAATGAAGAATAACACTCTTAGTGTGAAGAAATTAATGAAGAATTTGATTCTCGGAACCCTACGATAATTGTACGCGGTGTCTGAAATCATCATTCCTATACGATGGGTCACGCCACCACCAAAAGTTGAAATTCCTCAATTATTCATATTCTTCAACTTTGCATTGTCTTCACTGCTTCCGTCATTTTTCTTCATTGGATATATATATATATAAGTTTATGACCTCTACAACATTCACTTATTGCTAATTCTTCAAGTTGGTTTTTCTCCTAAGTGAATGTGGTCGGACCCTTCACCCTCTATGCTATACTCAACCCAATCTATTCACAAATTCTTCATGTGCGTTCCATTTGAAACTCGTTCAAAATCTTCACTGTGTCCTTGTCAGCTGAAGAAATTGCGAACGGAACTTTAAAACCTATCTTATTGAAATTTTCAGCTTTGCCGCTCAAACCGTTCCGCATCCCAAGTTATAATTATCCACTCACCCACGATCGCACATGATCTCCACCTCTTAGTACGTGGGTGACACATGTCAAGCGAATGAGAAGGGTTAGGGGCACGTTCATCCAATTTCTTCGGGCGAGCAGTTTTTCACCGTGGCTATAAATACCCCTCCTTCCCTTCCTCACTTCTTTTACTCCGCTCGACCTCTCTCTCCAGCTCGAGCTTCTCGAACCCTAGCACCGCCGCTACTTCATCGTCACCGGTGAGGAAGAGCTTCACTGCCTCGACCTTGTCGCCGACGTACTCGCACCGACCACGGAAATCTTCACTCCGCCGCCGCTGTAGCCATCTTCCTCCGCCAAGTTAGGGCATGGAAGATCTGCACAGACGAACTTCACATCTCCTCACTCCAGTTCGTCGTGTTCTTCGTCCAGGGTAATTAAAAGTTACTTTTACTACCATCATTGATTCGAATGATTATCTTCAAAATTTTCAAAGGTGTTTTTCTTCATAGTTTCACACACTAAACACCTCACAAATCATCTGTTCTTGATTCGTTTCTCTAAGCATCATTTTTCTTCAAGATTCCTCAATTGTGTGGATCTTCGATCTATACAACTCTGGAACCTAAGACAAAGAACGCTTAGTGAAATTCTTCAAGACTCATCTGGTCAAATTCCTCAAACTTGTTCTTTTGAAAAACCCTCTGAGAACGCATATGACCTCTCCAAATTCCTCGCAACTATACTCTGTTCACAGGTACACATGTCAGCTGTTGAATCACTAGGTTCTCATCAACTTAACTCATTTGCAGCGTTCCTCGAAGAAAAGTTGCATACTTCTTCAGAGAATTCAATTGTTCAAATTCATCAATTGAAGAAAATGGCTGATGGTAAGAAGCCACAGAAGGGAGGAAAGAGGCCTGAGGTAAATACAGCGTTTGAGATCACTAATGAAATATATGCTGGGTACTGCACACCTACTGAGGAAACCAAGAATGAGTGCAAAGTGCACATTCAGAAGATAGAGAGGAGATGGGCAAGAGAATGGAGGGAGTACAGATATGTCACTCCTAAGTATATGAAGAAATTCGCACTCAATCCTCCATGCCCAAGAGCTCCATTGGCACCTGGCCAAATCGCTGATCCCACCAGCCTCAAACGCGGTGAGGACTATCCTGATGATGGGCCAAGCGCCAAGGCAAGTTGGCTAAGAAAGCCAAAGAAGCAGTGGGAAAATTCAATGAAGACTCTGCTGCTGCTAATGCCTCTGCTGAGGCCTTTGCTGTCAAGCCAAAGAAGGCTATGTCAAAGAAGCCTGCGCGCAAGCCAAGTGCTTCACCAACAATGCCCTCAAGGCCAAGTTCCACAGCAATGCCCTCACGGCCAGAATCCTCAAAGCCCTCACGGCCAATTCCTCATGCTGCTCCTGTTCCTCCAAAGTCCTCATCTCCTCCGCCAAAGCCCTCAGCTATTCCGACTAAATCCTCAACACCTGTGCATCTCGCCTTGTGCCAAAGGACTGCATGCATGTCTATTGCCTCAGGTGTCTCAGCTAGTTCCTTAGCTGGCCCCTCACTGCTGAAGACAAAGTCAACTACTGGACGCGGTCCTCGACCAAGTCCTCAAAAGAAGCAAGTCGCTTTCCAAGTGCCGTCTGATGAAGACGAAGCTAATGATGATGAACTTGCAGAAATCATCAGAGACAGGCAAGTCAGGGCCGCTATGTAGCGACCAGACCTCAAACAGTCTGACCTCTGTGCTCCGGTGTCATCCCTGGATCAGTAATGCTGACACCACACAGTACTCGAAGGATTTATAGCAGAGTAGCAATCACACACTTATTACATCGAGTGTCTCAAAAGAGAACTTATTACAATCAATATGGCTTAAGGCCATCTAATAACGATAACAGCGGAAGGCTTGGAAGATAAGTGAGTCCATCAACTCCAACGGCATCACTGAGTATAGAACCACGACCTAAAAACTCCTTAATCGTCGTCTGAAAAGTCTGCAACATTAACGTTGCAACCCGAAAACGGGTCAGCACATGGAATATGCTGGCAAGGTAACACATAGAGAGTAATGGAATGCAACAGCTATACTATATGCATATTTGGCTGGTGGAAAGCTCTATGGTTACAGTTTTTGCGTAAAGCCAATTTTTCCCTACTTCAAAGGAATAATTTTATTTAACTAATGGTAGTTGTTAAACATTGAGAATGTTTGACAGCATTCTCAATCCCAATTAAGTAACATCATTAAAACCCAACAATATTAATTAAAGTAACATGATGAGATTCACATGATAATCCAAGTACTAGATACTCAAGATGTCCATAACCGGGGACACGGCTAACCATGATTAGTTTGTTACACTCTGCAGAGGTTTGCGCACTTTTCCCCACAAGACTCGATCGCCTCCGTTTGTTTTCTCGCACTACATGGTGTTTGAGAAGACGGATGACCGAGACATAGTCTTTC